>NW_019384888.1:139169-170178 GCF_000671375.1 Centruroides sculpturatus
GGATTGATTCTTGTTGAATTTCATTGAATAAATTATTGTTTGATTTTTACTAAATACTGTATATAGTTTATTACTAGAAGTTTAATTAAATATTTGATTTTGTTATTGACAAACTTTGTCATTATTTAATTCGGTGCACGCTTAAAGTCCAGGCCTGGCACACTAACGCGAATCCGCGTAAAGTACCCGTTAGGGAACGGCTATTTTCCGGCACACATTAGTGTCGATAATCGTTGGAAAGTCGGAAAAATAATATAGTACTTTACAACCTTTATAAATATGTTGATTTTTGTTTATATAATTGATGGCTCTGAGGAGAGCCCAGATTTCCGCCTGTGTGTTACTGCACTCATTGGCCAGTTTTAGGCTCGCCTGATAGTGGGTCCTGTTGTCTTTACGTTTGACCATGTTTATACCCGCCCCTACTCATTTGTCTTGTCTTGAGCCGTCCGTATAGATCAGCCATTGGAAGTGCTTGTTATCATCAGGGTTATAATCCATTGTTATTTGGTGATTTCCTTTTTTAGCTGGGTGTATTTCAAGGTTTATTCTGTTATCTGTTCTATCAATTTCCATCCTTTTTATATTATTTGCTATTTCTTTGTAGTCTTCAGGAATCAGCTTCATTTTTATGTTTCTTTCTATTTCCTTTGGAGTTTGTTTCCATATTTCCATGTTTGTGATGGTCCATTTCTATGCTTCCATTCTTGCCTTTAAGTGAATGGGCAAAATGCCCGCCATCACCAGAGTTGCATCTGTGGGTGAGGTTCTATATGCTTTTGTTATCTTTAATGTCATTTATCTTTGTAAGGCAAGTAGCTGTTTTTTTACCTTATTATTCTTCGTTGCCTCTTGCCACACCGTAACCGCATAAAGAATGGCTGGTTCGATTGCCATATTATATATATACTTTATATTCTTTGAATTCAATCCCCAGTACTTACCGCTTATCCAATTTATCAGGTTTATTCTTTCGTTCGCTTTCTTATATGTTTCCTTTACATGGTGGTACCAGTTTAGTTTTGGATCAAAATATATCCCCAGGTATTTAAGAATCTTTACCTGTTTTATTCTTTAATTATTCATTCTCAACTTGATTGTTTTTTGTAATTGCTTTCTTTTGTTTTGCCTTGTACACATAACAGCCTCACTTTTTTCATAATTTATCGGAAGATCGTGGTTCTTACTCCATTTTTGAATTCTTTCCAGTACCTTGTTTGCTTCCTCTGTGATTTTATCACAGTTTTTATTTGCAATTAAAATTAGTAAGTTGTCCGCGAACGCTTGAGCTTTAATTTCCTCCTCACCATCTAATTCCCTTAGCAAATTGTCAAACACAAGGTTCCATAACCCAGGGCCACTTCTTGAGCCCTGGGGGCAACCTCTAGTTATCTTCATCTTTGTGTGGATGTGGTTAGTATGATATTCAATATACCTGTTACTTAGGTAACTCGCCATTAGTTTGACCTCTTTTTGGATACCATTAATTTTTCTTAGGCTTTTCATTATGTCCTGCCATCTTATGTGGTTGAAAGCTTTTTTATAGTCTATTGAGATAAGCAGTGTGTGTTTGTTTTGTTCCCACGCTTGATGGACAAATTTTTTAACACTTAATGCTGCGTGTGTCGTAGAGCTGTTGGGCCTGAAGCCAAATTGATTCCTGTGCATTTTATTCGCATTATACAATCCCCAATTTATTCTATTTATTATCAGTCCATCTAATACTTTCCCCATTGTAGAAAGGAGGCTTATTGGTCTGTAGTCCTTTGGTTTTGTTGGATTTTCCATCTTGGGGATTAATTTTATGTTTGCAATCTTCCATCGACTTGGGAAGTAATTCTGCTGTAGGCATGCATTATATAGATAAACAAACACAATCGGGATCTCCTGGTATGTGTTCATCGGCATCTCAGATGTTATTTCGTCAGTTCCTGGCGCTTTTCTTTTCTTTTGTGTTTTTATTGCATTGTCTATTTCCTTAAAAGTAAATAAGTTCCAAGAGTCATTATTTTCTTTTTCGTTTTTCTCCTTTCTAGTGTTTATCTCATTCTCATTATTTGCTTCTCTCGTGCTTTGATTGTCGTCCTGTGGGAAGTGGAATTGGAGAATTCTTTTTATGTTTTCCTCCATTAGATTTCTATCGTCTTCCTTATTTTCCCTATTTTCTTCCAGTATATCAGGGATTTTTAATCTCCTTCTGTTTCTGTAGACCAATTGATACGGCGTTTCCCATGGGCCTTTAGAATTTGATTTTTCACAAAAGTCGCGCCAGGCTTTGGTTCTTGTTCTGTTGATAAGTTTCTTGTATTCTCTCATTAAGGTTTGGTATTTTTTATGCCATTCCTCTTTCAGTTCTTCATCAGTCATTCTCTGATACTTATTCCTGGCTTTATTGACCTGTTTTCTTTTCTTCTCCAATTCACTCGTCCACCAATGTGTTTTCCTTCTGTTAACCTGAATCACTCTTGCAGCTTTGTCCCCCGCCTTTTTCATATCCGTCGTTAGCCTGTCCAAACATTCTTGAGCTCTGTCCATCTGCACCCTTTAACCTAAATTTTGTCCATTCCGTGTCCCTGGATGACTCTCGCCGCCTTGTCCCCCGCCTTTTTCATATCAGCCGTAATCTTTTCTATATAAATATCTATGTCCTCTCTGTTCTGTATTCTTGGGAAGTCATGTGACAACCAGTTGTCATTGAAGAGTTTCTTGTAGTATTCCCAGTTCGTCTTCTTGACTGTTTTGTTTCTGAGCTCCCCTCGTATTGGTATATACCTTATCTGAGTAAAAATATATCTGTGATCACTTGCAGATGTGTCCAACAGCGTTTCACAGTTTACCACCAGTTGTGCCAAATCAGATGAGACCAAACAGACATCCGTCCACCCCTTAGCTTGTGGCGTAAAAAAGGTTGGATGTGTGGTCATGTTTACTGAGACCAGATCGAACTCCTCCGTTAAGTTTGCGACAAGTCTACCTCTCTTGTCCTCCTTTTCATTATACCAAATACTTGACTTAGCATTCACATCCCCCGCTAGAATTATGCTTCGGGACTCTAACCTCCTGAGAATTCTATCTATTTCATTAACTGCTATGTCATCCTTCATGTAGGGCGAGAGATAAACGTTCACTATGTAGATCGGGTGGGTTGAATGAATAATTGCCGTCGTTATGATATCCGAGGAAAGGCCCGGCATTAAGGCTATATCTATTTTATTACTTGCTGCTATGCAGCTTTTAGGTTTCTTCTCTGTAGTCTTGTATAGAACTAGCCAGTCTCCCATCCTTACCACTTTTTTGTCGACGGTATAGGGTTTCTGTAGTAAAATAATATCCACCTTTAATGGTTGCTATAGACACGATTAAAAGGACCAAGGCCTGACTCAGAGGTATAGCCTGGTAGTTAAGAAATGGAGGAAGAGTTAAAGTTTGTTTGGAAGAGGTGGGAGAGAGAAGGGGAATTAAAGTATAATAGGAAAGAAGGAAAATAGTCAACCAGGGGTCATGGGACCCCATGAGCATCCCGCATCGGCATTTATTAAAACAAAACAGTACAGAATACAAAAATAAAAAGGATTACAAAGTTGATTACATAATGTAGCAATGATTGGTAAACATAATGGTGATATATACAGTTATATTAAGTCCGAATTGACAAGTATTATATAAAAGGGAGTACAATATATGGGAGTATATAATGAAAATGACAATAACAGAATAAAATGTACATAAATATGAAAACAAACAAAATAGGTAGGTATTACATGAGGATAAGTACAATAAGAAACAGGAGTAAAATACGCTTATACATAATCATAATATAATATGGAAGTGATACAAAATATGAAAGAAATTTATATACAACATGGTTACATACACACGAAGAGCAGGTATAACATTTGAAATACAGGTAACAAGTCTGTGTGTAACAGAGCAGATGAAGAGCACTAGTCCAATTTACGAATATGCGTGGCAAAGTCTTTTAGTGAGATAAAGTTCTTTTTGTCATTGGTGAAATCACTTAGCTTACAAGGCCAGTGGTAGCCATTTGAGTAAACTGCTTGGATAAGATTGTGGCGTTGCGTGGTGTAGTGGGGACAATGGAAAATCAGGTGGTAGGTGTCTTCTTCCTCGTTAAGGCTGCAGTCACACAGCCCATCAGTCTTGTTGAGGAACTTTTGCAGATAAGTGTTCATATTGCCATGTCCCGTTAAAAGCTGTGTAAGTTGAAACGTGGTGAAGAGGGGATGGGTCATGTAGTCTGTAGCGATGGGGAAAAAGCTGTGAGTTAGCCTTCCCGTGCTACTATCATTCCATCTTAGTTGCCAGGAGTTGGTGTAGACTTCGGGTAGGATCTTCTTGAGGTGCTTATTACTAAATTTGCTGTAACAAACACTAGAGTTTTTTGTAGAGGCAGTACGAGCAAGGAGGTCAGCCCTCTCATTCCCTGCGGTCCCAGAGTGGCCCTTAATCCACTGAAAGGTGATGTTTATGTTTTTACTGTTAAGACACAGGATGAGGTTGACACAATCCTTGATGATATGAAGAGCAGTGTTGATATTAGCAATTTGCAGGAGAGCAACACGGCTATCACTGTATATAGTATAGTTTCTGTTGACATACCTGTCGTGGTTATCCGAGATCCATGTTAGAGCGAGCTTGATAGCCATCGACTCCGCCTGATTATTTGTGCAATGTTGAGCGAGGGTCCTGCAAAGCTGAAAGACACAGCGCCCCTTAGTGAAGACCACAAAAGCACAACCTACACCTTCAGTAGTCTTTGAACCGTCTGTGTAGATATTGATGTTATGATGTACACAAGTACCAGTGTTGATGTTGACCTCAGGGGCAAAGGAGGGATGAACATGTAGATATGCTCTGCATTTGTCGATGTCATTGTCCTTAATAAGGTTAGCAATTTTCTTGAGGTCCTCTGGGTAATCCTCCTTATCTGCGATGCTGTTGAAATGGTCCATAGTGTATTGGTTCTCAGCAAGCTTGGTGAGATGATGCCTGATATACATCTCCCTGATCTTCAGGTCAATTGGGAGAGTACGGTTTATTATCTGTAGAGCATCGGTGGGTGCAGTTTTGTATGCTTTTGCAATGTTAATGGAGAAAAGCCTTTGAAGGGATAGCAGTTTCCTTCTTATGTGGACTCTAGTAGCTGCAGAGCCCCAAATTTCGGCACCATAGGAGATAATTGGTTCAATAGCCGCTGTATATAGGGTACGGCTGGCAGCAGGTCCGTAGCCCCATTTATTCCTACTAATGGATTTCATGGCCTGAGTGACTTTGATAGCCTTCTCATAAACAAAATGGACATAATCAGTCCAGTTGAGTTTCTGATCGAGCACGATGCCCAGATACTTAACCGAAGGTTGGTTCTTAATCTTTATATTATTAATTTTAATACTTGGGCCCTTTTTGAGGGGGTTGCCTTTAGGAAACACTATTGCATTGCTTTTACTGTAGTTGATAATAAGTTTGTTTGCATCACACCAGTCGGAAATTTTAGAGAGAGTGTAGTTGGTTCTGTCCTGTAGAATTTCTTGATTAACATGGCTAAGTAGTAGGATTGTGTCATCAGCGTATGCCTGTATGAAGGCGTTGAACTCACTGGGAAGACTATCTTGTAATTTTAAAAGTTTGTTGAATAAGATATTCCACAGGTAAGGGCCAGACCTTGAGCCCTGAGGACATCCTCTGTAAATATTTTTCTGGTAGTGAACTTCGTTGTCAGTTTCAACCAGGATGCTGCGGTCATGGAGGTAACTATTGGTAAGCCAGTATATGTTACTGGGACACTTGTCTTCTTTCAAGTTGTTAAGGATGGCCGGCCACCAAGCATGGTCGAACGCTCCTTTAAGGTCGATACTGACCATAAGACTATGCTTGCCCTGTGCCCTTGCCATTAAGATCCTATTTTTGATATTGTCGATTGCCTGGATGGTGTTGTAACCTTTCCTAAAGCCGCACTGCCGATCACACATGCTGCCATTATGCTCGTAGTGATAGGCAATACGGTTAATGAGCAGCGCGTCCAGGACCTTGCCAATGATTGGGAGCAAAGAGATAGGCCGGAAATCCGAGGCTGTGGTTGGAGTCGTTTCCCTCTTCTTTGGAATTAGCTTGATAGAGGCCTTCTTCCAAGCCCAAGGGAAGTATCCCAAGTCCAAACACTTCTTCATCACTATGCAGAAGGTTGTTGGAATGGCCTGAAATGCTATTCTGGCCATTTTAGTTGTAATTTTATCGGGCCCTGGTGCTTTCTTCATCTTGAGTTTACTGAACTCTTTTGCAACCTCTGCTGTCGTGAAAGGAGTGTCCTTAATTGTGTTATAATTTTCTTGAAGCTTTGCTCTGGAATCCCTGTGCCCCTGATTGTCATTACTATGTGTGTCATCTGGGAATACCTCGTTAATTATATAACGGTAGGTTTCGGAGACAGTGTTGGTATAGTCAGTATTGTTGATTTTGATTGAAGGAGGGATCTCAATATTCTTCTTTTTCTTGGCGGCCACATAATATGGGGCAGACCAAGGGTTGTTATTGCCTACCTCAGAGCATAAGTTCCGCCAGGCCTGTGATCTGGCTTTATTTATCGAAGTTTTGTAGTTTTTGAAAAGGTTGATATAATTTTCCCGGATTTCACGTTTCTTGTCCGGGTCCTGCTCCTTTCTAAGGTTTCTTTTGGTCTTTCTTAATGTGGTTCGTTGTAAGTTCAAATCGGAATTCCACCAAGGAGCTGAGCACTTTTTAGTTTTCAGGGTGGTAGCATGGTAGTAGGCAGAATGAATGAGTGTTTGAAGATTATTAACAGTCACATCGATATTGGCCGGGTCGGTGATGTGGGCTAAGTTGATAGGATTCCAGTTATGTTGGATGTACTGGTAGTATAGGTCCCAGTTGGTCCTTTGCAAGATGCTATATTTGTGAGCGGGAGTAAGTTGTTCCAGTGTGGTTTCAATATAACTGTGATCACTGGCCGTGTGCAAGTCCAGCATGCTACAGTCAATGTTCCCGTTAGCGAAGTTCCTAGTAGCTAGACAAATGTCTTTCCAACTATCACCATTTGTAGAGGAGAAGGTTGGCAGAGGACTTGTGTTTAGTGAGTCTAGTTGATGTTGAGTCATGAATTCCTCTACAAGGTAGCCCCTAGGATCTTCAATGGGGCTGTGCCAAGAGAAGGATTTAGCATTAAAGTCCCCCATGATGATGATCGGATGGTGCTGTAGTTGTTGGATGGTCGAAGCCAGTAGATCAAGTGGATGAACCAGATCCTCGGAAGGGGAACAGTAGAATGAGATAAAGATATAGGCGGTGTTGCCAAGGTTGATGCTGATGGAAGTGTAGTATTGATTGCTGTGTTGCGATAGGAAGTGAACCGCAATGCTGTTATTAATAATCACAAAGCCTGCCTTCGGAGGGTTGTTATGATCTTCAAAATAGATAGTGCGATACTTGCCAAACATTGCAATTTTGTTGTTATAGGTGTACGGCTCTTGAACAACCAGCAGGTCTGTGCTCCTATTCTTAGCCTGATAAAAGATAAAAGGCATCCGTCGTAGCTGCCTTACACCTTTGCAAGTTGATCTGTAAAAGCTTCAAATTGTTCTTGTTATGCCTAGACCCCATAATTCGTCTGGCATATGGTTTGTGCCTTCATTTTTATGGTCATTGGGCATTGCGGGTTAAAAGCATTGTGGCTCGTATCATACCTATCAAATTCCGGAAGGTCTTTATTGACGGTTCTGCAGTTTACACAGTTGGGCACATTTTCAAGTTTTCTACATTCGCTGAACCTATGGGCTTTGCCGCAGTGGCTACAGCATTGTTTATTTGGACAACTTGTGGACAGGTGGTTATATCCACAGCATTGATAACAGCGTATGAGTGGGATATAATCATTAACGTAGATTTTTGCCCACTCTACTGCGATGTACTTAGTCCCAACTATTATATTCCTTATTTTAGGCGAGGTTGAGATGACATTATGGCGGCAGTTCTCCTTAGTATTGTTTCTAAAGAGAACTGTGCTAATTCTTGTAGAGTCCGTGAATTCCTCTACTGGTATTGCATGCAGGGCCTCATTTTGGTTGTAGATAATGGTAATAAGATCTTCTTCCTGTACTGAGATTGGGACATTAGTAAGAATGATGCGGGGCCTCCTTCCTTCAGAAATTTTGCATTGAACTTTTTCTGCTATGTCCCGGTGCCCTTTTATAGCCTTAGAAAGTGTTTCCGCTTCTAAATGGGTATCCGTCCTAAAGCAGATACCGTCTCCCTTCACCTGCCTAACAGACTTTACCTTTATTTTTAGATTCTGGGGCTTAATTCTTTTCTTAATTCCGTTTTCAATTTTCTTCATGTTGTTAGCTGGGTCAGCATCATCCTCCTTAGGGTAAAGTAGTAGAGCAAAACTTCCACCGGTTCCCTCTATGTTCACTTTATTTTTTAATGATTTGTTAATGGCCTGTGTAGTTAGGCTCGTCTTAGCATTGATTTTGGTGACTTCTGCATATGAAGCAGCTTGAGTGGGTGCAGGAGCAGTAGTAATGACCTGATGCGGGGAATAATTAGATCTGACCTCTTTTAAGATGCCATGGAACTGTCCAAGGCATGAGAAGAGACGGGTAACCCGGTCTCTAACTTCTTTTCTTTCTTCGGTCCTTATGTTATTACTGTACTTCTCAGGGAGAAGGTCTAGTATCTTCAATAGATGGAGTCTCGCCTCATTGAGGATAGTATCCTCAAGGGAAGTGACTTTAACACTGCAGTCCAGACTAGGGTCTGGGGGCAGCGGCAGTTGGCTACTTGAAGACATGACTATTGTGAAGTGTGTACAACCAACGAAGAGGGTGTAGAGTAATTGTAGTATAACTTGTGCAGAAAAGAGCCCAAACGGGGATAAACTCTGTCCCAGAAGACAGTATCTTACTTGGACAGAGAGGAAAAGTGATACAAAATGATGAAATAATAAAAATATATAGGAATATTACGGACTAAATAATACTAGAATATACAAAATAAACCGTTATAAGTAGCAACACGACGAAATTAGTAACGAAAAATGGCAAAACAAACCGAAAATTTATAAGTAAAAATAAACAATTNTGTATGGCCCTTGTGCCAATAAACTCTAACGAACTAACTAACTAACAAATGCCAGAAGAATAAGAAGGCAAAGCCAAAGGGATTCTAAGAGGAAGTATGTATATAGCATAACATCTTCCACTAGCTCAAAAGCAGTCTGGGATAAAATCCACAAAATTAATGGGAAATATGCTTCTCACTCTGTCCATGCTGGAAAATAATGGCACAATAATCAGCGATATACAGGGTATTGCTGATTCATTAGGTGAAACATTTTCTGCTTCATCCAGCAATATTATGCATTCAAGGAATTTTCAGGTTTATAAAGCCCAAAGAGAAAAACAGTGTTTAAACTTACATACCTCATCTAATGAGGAATATAATGTGTCATTCACCAGCATAGAACTACGTACAGCGATCTCTCGCTTGGGGAATACTGCTGTAGGTTCGGATAAAATTCACTACAGCATGATTAAAAATCTTTCGAACAATTCCCTTTTTAATTTCCTGCATCTGTTTAACAGAATATGGACAGAACATACTTTTCCTGACTCATGGAGGTTATCTATCATTATTCCCATTCCCAAGCCAGGTAAAGATCACAAGAATCCCTCTAATTACAGACCTATTTCTCTGACAAGTTGCCTGTGTAAACTCTTAGAGAGAATGGTAAACAGATGCCTGATGTTCCTCCTAGAGGAAAAGAATTATTTTTCACCACATCAGAGTGGATTTCGTAGGAACAGAAGTACCACGGATAATTTAGTAAATCTTGAAACATCTATACGCGAAGTGTTTGTTCGACGGCAGCATTTAGTGTCTGTATTCTTTGATATAGAGAAGGCCTATGATCGCTGCTGGTGTTACAGAATACTTTGTGATTTGCATGAATTAGGATTGCAGGGTAATTTGCCAGTTTTTATAAAAAACTTTTTGCAGAATCGAAGATTCCAAGTTAGGATGGGCAACACACTATCTAGGTTTTTTGTTCAAGAAGAAGGTGTTCCTTAAGGATGTATTTTGAGTGTGACTCTGTTCCTAATTAAAATTAATAGCATAGTTAACTGTTTTTTCCCTACTGTGAAACACTCTTTGTATGTAGATGACTTTCAGATCTCCTGTCAGTCTAGTAATATGAGTTTCATTGAGAGACAACTGCAAACGTCTTTAAATCGCATAGACCATTGGTCCATGACCAATGGTTTTAGTTTTAACACGGAGAAGACCTCGTGTATCCACTTATGTTGAAGGCGGGGTTTCACCTGGATTCTGAAATTCATTTAAATAGGGTTAAAATCCCAATGGTCAATGAGACAAAGTTTTTGGGAGTTTTATTTTATTCTAAACTAACATTTATGCTACACTTGCGCAACCTGAAGAGTAGATGTTTAAAATCTTTGAATTTTTTAAAGGTACCAGGCTGCTCATCCTGGGGAGCAGACAAAGTTTTTATGCTCAGGATTTATAGGGCCCTTGTTCGCTCTAAGCTGGATCACAGTTGCATTGGTTATGGCTTTGCGCGAGAATCTACATATCAGATGCTGGGTTCAATTTACCACCAAGCACTGCGTTTGTGCACTGGTGCTTTTCGAACTTCTTTTGTACAAAGTCTGTATGTGGATGCTTATGAGCCTTTACTATTTGTTAGGAGAGAACAGTTGTCTCTGTTTTATTATATAAAACAAAAATCTCTTACTAAACTTTCAGTTGATTGTACAGTATTAGATACTCAGCTGAAAAGGTTATTTGAAACTCGCTTTAGTAGTGGTCCTACATTTCCCGTAAGAATGGAGAATGTGATCAGCATGATTGATGTGACCACATGCAACATTTTACAGCTAGAAGTCTGTAGTATAACACCTTGGTCAACTCCTGTGATAAATGTTGACCTTAGCTTAAAGCAATTTTTTGAGGAATTTACTCCAGACTACATCTACAGGCAGCACTTTGCAGAAACTCAACATTGTGACAGGAATTTAATCCATATATACATTGATGGATCTAAATCTGATGATTATTATGGCTCAGCCTTCGTCTGCCAGGATGAAATTGTGGCAGAACAAATATCACCATATTCTTTTATCTTCTCTGCAGAGTTGCATGCTATTTATCTAGCTTTAAAGTATATAAATAGGAAAGGTTATTGTTGCTGTGTGATTTATACTGACTCAGTTAGGCACTTTAGGCTTTGATCTTGAGCAAACCTAGTTTTCACTCTATAGTGATTAAAACTAAAAAACTGTTTTGCCATCTAATTGCGAGTAATTTCTTTGTAAAATTTTGTTGGGTCCCAGGCTATGTAGGTGTAAAAGGAAATGAAGAAGCTGACGCAGCTGCAAAGTCAGCTTGTCATTCACAGCATACAATGCGTATTGAAGGAGGTGATTTAAAGCTAGTTGTTAAAAAACGACTAGTAGAGAGATGGCAAAATGTGCACAAATCCACAATAAACTACACGAGATGAAACCTTTGGTTGAAAATTGGACACGTAACAAACAGTATGACAGGAGATCTGAAGTTATTCTTAGTCGTTTGAGAATTGGGCATAGTCGGTTGACTCATCAATATTTTTTGAAGGGTGAAGACCAGCCAGTATATGAGTATTGCAACTGCTCTCTAAGTGTAAAACACATACTTTGCAATTGCATTGCTTTTGATTAAAATCGTAAACAGCATTTTGGAAATGCAAGCTTGACAGAGATTTTGGGCCAGAGGCCAAATCTTGATAAAATTACTTTTTGAAAGTTATAAATATATTCAAAGAGATATAATTATTTATTTATTATTTATTTATACATATTTTGTTATTTCAATTGCAGTTATTTATGTTCTATTAATATTCTATGGTATTTATTTATTATATACTTATAGTTTTGTTGTTGTTTTGTTTATGTATGTTTCTGTGTTTCATTAGTTACTGATGAGATATATATTTAGTTTTGTGTAATGTTACCTTTTGTTATGGCGCAGCATAGTTTTCATGGCTCTTGTGCCAAAAAACTTAAACTAACTAACTAACTAACTGCTTTAAATGTCAGCGGTTTAGACACTCCCAAATATGCAGAGGAAAAAAAAGCATGCGCACAGTGTGGAAATGAAGATCACGAGAGTACTGAATGTAAAAGTACTCCATGCTGTGTGAACTGCAAAGATGCCCATCCTGCCTACTCTCAGAAATGCCCTGCATGGCAGAGAGAGAAAGAAATTCAGCAATTGGAGACTGTTAATAATATATTTTATATGGAGGCATGTCGCATGGTCACTTTAAGTGCACCAGTGAAAGAAAAGACATTTGCAGCTGTTCTGAAATCCACAAAGACATGTGGAGTTCAGACAGACATTTCTGTTTCACCAAATGAATCTCTGACTTGCCATGAAAAACGTCTGCTGATACCATCTATTAAAGCAATAGAAGAAGAAAATAACAAAGCAAAACTACTTATATTTAAAACAGGGGTAACAACTAGGAATGTGGGTATCAAAAAAGCCAGTAAGAACCCTCTTAATAAACAAAGGATAAAAGCAGCCCTATCTAAATCAAAAAAATCGGAGACTCAGTCTATGAGCGAGTTTCTCGAATTCTCTGATGAAGAGAATAATAAGGGGATGACATCACCAACATCACCTCCAAAAGAAAAACCCCCTGTAAAATTAAAGAGGGATAAACTTGCTAAAAATGCTGCCTCAAACACCTAATGGATTATAAAATAATCCAATGAAACTGTCGTGGTTTCCGCAAGAATTTCTCTGACATTAAACACTTGACATCCTCTACTTCATCTCTCTGTGTGGCACTCCAGGAAACCCTTCTGAAACTTGTAGAAAAAAATCTCTAAAAAATTTCAATCTCTACCGCAAGGATGATGATAGCCACAATTCTGTTAGTGGAGGTGTGGCTATTTTGGTTTCAAATCACATTACATCTTTACCGGTACAAATAACAACAGAGCTGCAAGCTGTGGCAGTCAGAATTTCTATTGAAGTAACTGTCACAGTTTGTTCTATATACTTGCCACCAGATGTCACAGTCAATGAGGATGAATTGGATACACTAGTTGAACAGCTGCCAACTTTATTCCTTTTACTCGGTGATTTTAATGGTCACAATTTTATGTGGGGCAGTCCCGACATTAACCGTCGTGGCAGGGCCATTGAAAGATTCATTGGCAATCAGCAACTGTATTTACTTAATACAGGAGAAGTGACATACTTTCATGCTTCAACGAGAACATTTACAGCCATTGATTTAACCTTAGCAAGTCCAAATTTGTTTTCAGCATTTACATGGGAGGTAGGATCTAATCCACTCTTTAGTGACCACTTCCCAATATTTCTAAAATATCAAGGCAGAGAAAACCGTGAAACAGCCCGTCCACCACACTGGAAACTTGAACCGGCAGATTGGACTGCATTCTCCTCTATGGCTGACATCTCTGAGGAAATGGTCAATGCTGCTGATATCAATGATGCAGTGGAAGTAGTCACTTCCAGTATTATTCAGGCAGCTGATAAAACAATGGGAAAAACATCAACTAGATACCCAAAGCATCCAAAACCATGGTGGGACCAGAATTGCGAGGCAGTATTTGAAGCACAAAAGAAAGCATGGGGAATTTTAAGAAGATAACCCACTATTAACAATTTCATAGCTTTTCAAAAAGCAAAGGCAAATGCCAGAAGAATAAGGAAACAAAGCCAAAGGGATGCTTGGAGGAAGTATGTTTCTAGCATAACATCTACCAGCTCAACAGCAGTCTGGGATAAAATCCATAAAATTAATGGGAAATATGCTTCCCACTCTCTGTCCATGCTGGAAAATAATGGCACAATAATCAGCGACATAAAGGGTATAGCTGATTTATTGGGTGAAACATTTTCTGCTTCACCCAGCAATATTATGTATTCTAGGAATTTTCAGGTTTATAAAGCCCAAAGAGAAAAACAATATTTAAACTTACACACCCCATCTAATGAGGAATATAATGTGCCTTTCACTAAAATTGAATTACACACAGCGATGTTTTGCTCTGGGAATAGTGCTGTAGGCCCAGATGAAATCCACTAAAGCATGATGTAAAATCTGTCAAACAATTCCTTTTCTAATTTCCTGCATCTGTTTGACAGAATATGGGCAGAACATATTTTCTTGACTCTTGGAGGCTATCTATTATTATTCCCATTCCCAAGCCTGGTAAAGACCACAAGAATCCCTCTAACTACAGACCAATCTTTCTGACAAGTTGTCTGTGTAAACTCTTCAAGAGAATGGTAAACAGACGCCTGATGTTTTCCTAGAGGAAAAGGACTATTTTTCACCACATCAGCGTGGATTTCGTAGGAACAGAAGTATCACTGATAACTTAGTAAACTTTGAAACATCTATACGCAAAGCGTTTGTTAGACGACAGCAGTTAGTGTTTGTATTTTTCGACATAGAGAAGGCCTATGATTGCTGTTGGCGATACGGGATACACCGTGATTGTACGAATTCGGGTTGCGGGGTAATTTGCCAATTTTTATAAAAAACTTTTTACAGAATTGAAAATTCTATGTGAGGATGGGCAACACCTTATTTTAGGCTTTTCACCCAAGAAAAAGGTGTTCCTCAAGGCTCTATATTGACTGTGACTCTGTTTTTAATTAAAATTAATAGCATAGTCAACTGTCTTCCTTTTAGTGTTGTAAGGAACCAAGTCTGAGCTTTATTTTTATTTTACTTTTATTTTGCTTTCATTATATTTTGTTTGGGGCTTATGTTTAGTTAAGACGGCGGTTTCCTCATTATTCACCTTAGTAACTTAAAAATAGAAGAAAAACCAACTCACTGACGAAAGAAAAGCGCCGTAGAAAAACTCGAGCACACTTGCGCTTCCCAAGCGGAAAAGTAAGTTCGCACCGAGAAAAAGGGGGGGAGACCCCACAACCCAGTTAGGAATTGCTAAATTTTAAAAGAATAAAGCATCCCGATAATTGTTAAAAAGAATAATGTAAAAGGTTAGCGAAGTATTGTCGGAAAATAATCTGCCAGATAAACAAGAAAAATTTAATGTTACAGATAAGTATGTAAATGAGGAGAGTGAGCTCATTCAGAATTGTGACGTCACCTCACACTATAAAGCCTCTAACTCAAGTGAAAACGAACGAGGTGAATTCCTGATAGCAACGAGCTTTGGTGAGCTTCGTAGCAGTGAACGAGAGAGGTGTCCGATAGGATTTTGAAGTTATTCGATTTGTGGATCGACGATTATAGAAAGTCTTGAGAGTTTGAGGAAATAGGTTCCTAGTATATTGAGGTGACGATTAGGATCTTTAATTTATAAGAATTATTGTTTATAAGTTAATTCTTTGATTTTGTCGAATTCCAAAGGGGAATAGAATTAAGTTAGAAATAGATTGATTTGAGTTTGTCGGATTGATTCTTGTTGAGTTTCATTGAATAAATTATTGTTTGATTTTTACTAAATACTGTATAGAGTTTATTAATAGAAGTTTAATTAAATATTTGATTTTTGTTATTGACAAACTTTGTCATTATTTAATTCGGTGCACGCTTAAAGTCCAGGCCTGGCACACTAACGCGAATCCGCGTAAAGTACCCGTTAGGGAACGGCTATTTCCGGCACACAGTAGTGTCGATAATCGTTGGAAAGTCGGAAAAATAATATAGTACTTTACAGTGTGAAACACTCTTTGTATGTGGATGACTTTCAGATTTCCTGCCAGTCCAGCAACATGAGCTTTATCGAGAGACAACTGCAAACCTCCCTAAATCACATAGACCATTGGTCAAAGATTAATGGTTTTAGTTTCAACATAGAGAAATTTTCGTGCGTCCACTTTTGCCAAAGGCATGGTTTGCACTTGGATTCTGAAATTCACCTAAATCAGGTTAAAATTACAATGGTCAATGAGATGAAGTTCTTTGGAGTTATATTTGATTCCAAACTGAGATTTTTACTGCACTTGCGCGACCTGAAGAGTAGATGTCTAAAATTTTAGAACATTTGTCTGCTCCCCAGGATTAGCAGCACAGTTCCTGTAGAAGGTTCAAAGCTCAGGATCTATAGGGCCCTTGTCCACTTAAAGCTTGTTCTTGTTCTACAGTTAAGAAGTCTCCTAAACTCTTCTTTCATATTCTTACTGGACTTTGCCCAGTAAGAATATGAAAGAAGAGTTTAGGAGAGTTGATGATTAGGAGGAAGAAGAAATAAAGATAGATAGGACAGTGTGTAATAAGAGATAGCCCAGAGCCTATACATGGGAACCCATGAGCGTTGTTTCGCATTTATTAAAATCAGCAAACAATTAGATTTGAACGTATGTACACCTTCGACCATAATTCTTGTCTAACAGTCGATCGATCGCGCATGGGCGGAAGCAGATCACTTGATAAGCCAGGACGTCCTACCTGTTATCAAAGGCGTTTAGAGTGGACTGGTCCGATTTGCGCCGTAATAGGGGCGAGGAAATCGAGCCAAAGGGACTTCTGTGTGCAGTCAGGCGTGATACGGGTTGACATTACTAGTCGCTCATCACTGCTTGCTTAGCGTTCGCCGTTTTTATTTTAAAATCGTAAAATCGCGGCCCTGATTATCAGAAATTATGATTCTATCTGTTATTTTGATACTTTTCTTTCTTTATAATGTTTTATTTACTTTATTTTCCTGTAATTAGAGACGATACAGCTTTAAAATAAACAGATCAGCTTTCTCTTGCCAATAGATTATCTCAACTTTCACCGATTGGCGTCGGTTAATTTGTAATCGGATAGGAATTGTCCAGTGTTAAGTGTTTATTGCTTTTGTGGTAATACGAGTAGAGCGGGAGCGTCCCTTAATGAACTGCCAAGTGGTTTATTACCATTTAAACAACTTCTCCCCACTTGTTATTCTTAGTAACTAGACACGTCTGTCAAGGTCGGTTAAAGTTTATTACTTTCACAACAGGGTGTCAAGTGAGCCGCCACCCACACCCACCATTAACGACAACAACGCGCGAAGTATCACGTTACTCTGTAAACGAAAACTCCCTTCCTTGTTGGAGGCGGGTCACATGTCAAGGTTACCGTTTAATGTCATTGAACAAAATGTTGTCCTTGATATTTAAGAATCAGTTTTGTCAGAACTGTTTATTTTTAATACATTTTTTATAATTTATTGCTGCTTCAGTTATAAAATTTTTTTTATTGTGTTCTAAATCGATTTTTTTTAAAATTATACTCGTATAAAGTTTATGAATTAATATTGCAATGAACAATTCGTTGTTCAAACAAATATTTATTCATTATACAGAGTTCAAGTTTGCAAAAAATGTTTTCATATCTCTTCGTCGTCATTATATATATATTAATAAAATATATTGACATTTTACAAACAGATCTTATTGTATTCATTTTATTACTTTGTATTTAATTCCACATTATATTCGAATCGACATTTTATATTTTGTAAGTATTCACGTATCACATTACATGTCATTCGTTTAATTCTGTACTACTTACGTTATAACGATTTATATAGCTTTTAATTTTTTTTACATGCTTTCATTTACGTTTTAAATATCATGTGATCTAATCTACGAACGGCAGCTTTCCACGCATCACATAGAATTTCTACGGGAAAGCCTTCATTGCAGACGTGAAGTTGCATCTAAATTTGTTTATCCGGGAAAGATGCCATTTGGGAAATATACACACTTTCTTAAATTGCTAATAAAAATTTTTAAATAATCAAAAGCTATACATTTTTCAGCATGCGATTTCGAAAGAAGCTTTCTAACGAAGGGGTTAAAGTACAGATACAGATATTTTTATTAATCAGGTACTAGCAGGTACATGCCCGGCACCGTGAAAACATAACCGGGTGAAGCGCGATACATACAGAGTGTGTACAAGTTAAAGTAGTTTTGTGTACTAATGTACACTTACAGTAAATTATAAGGTTTTACAGATGTACAATTAAAAATAATTATAGCGGGAATACAAAATAGACATTATACAGTAGAAATTAACATGTTATAGTACATTTTACAGGGATACAGATATTTAATATAATATACAGGAATACAGGTAATTATTGCGTTGAACAAGATTACAAGAGAACATATAAGATTTAATTACTAGAGTAAATATTAAATTCTAAGTTAAGCTACATTAATAATATAACAATTAATTGGGATACTTAAATGTAAGCCTAGAACTAGGATGCAGAAATATTAAAACATATCAAAACATTAACAATTACATAGGCACGGTGGTACATTTAAAATATTTATCGATAAGTGCGTTGAAAGCCTCATAGGTGTCCTTGTGTTCGAAGATCTCGTGGCAGTTACCAGGGCAGGTCTTTCCATGGGCCTCCAGGATGATTTTAAGGTGTAACCTCTCCAGCTCTAAGGCTGGGCAGTCAAAGAGATAGTGTGAAGAGCTGTCAACCTCACCACATAAGGAACAGTTAAGGTTGGGGGTGTTGCGGAACCTTGCCAGATAGGAATGAAATTTTTCGTGGTTGGCTCATGCGTTGGTTTGGCGAGTACCACTTACTGTTGATGAAATTACTTATTGCTGGAATAAGTCTATAGGTAATCGGGTGCCTCATCTCATCCCAATCCTGTTGCCAAGAGGTGAGGAGATGATTCTTGAGGATGATCTTGATGGTGTGGATGTTAAGTTTGTTGTAGGCCACAGGAAGATCGTGATCCAAGCTGGCGGACTTAGCAAGGGCATCCGCCCTCTCATTGCCAGGCGTTCCCTGGTGGGCCCTGGTCCAGTATATGTAGTAAGAGTTGTTAGCAGCAGAGATTTCATTCTGGATGTCATAGGCGATGGGGTTGTGAGAGTGGTTCTGGAGTAGTGAAATAGAAGATGAGCTGTCGGAGATGATGGCTACGGTAGAATAGGAGTAGTTGGCGGAGGACCAAACCACAGCCTTTCGGATGGCAAACAGTTCTGCTTGGAGAATGGTGCAGCGGTCATCTAGTCTATAGCGTTCGGAAGCAATTTCTGTGTTGTTATGAAAAACGACGAAGCCACAATTGACATTGAGGTCAGCTTTTGAGCCATCAGTGTAAATCTCCAGATCGGCGTGGTTAGGTAGAGTGAAGTTGATTTTTATGGGGAGTGCAGGTTTCCTGGAGTTGGCAAGAGGAATGCTGCTCTCGAGGTTTTGACTACTGATGTTGAGGTCATCTATATTGATGTTTTGTCCGTATTTAAGATGCCAGAGGCTGGCCGAGGACATAATGTACTTGTCAATTGGGGGTTTCTTTGCAATGATCTGTAGTGACGAGTTTGGGGTGGTGGAATAGGCCCTGGTGATGTAAATGAGAGCTCTTCTCTGTGCGGAGACTAGCTTACGGTGTATATAGGGGTTAAAGTATTGGACACAATCTTTATAGTTTTTTGAAATAAAATGAAAATAAAATGTTTTCATGACATAATTAAGAGCGATACATCGCATTATCGCCATCAACTAATATCGGGTTTAATTAGACTCGCAGAATACACAATTTGTAATGTTCACGAATGTCAAACCAGCTAATGAGACTTTTACATTCCGGTCAATTGGAGAGCAACAACAGGAATTTGGATCTAATATGTTACTTCGGAGAATCACTGCTTGAGATTCCAATTTTTTTTCTAAATAAACAAGTTCAACTGCAAAGGTCACATGCCGCAGTTTTTTCTATATTTATGTTTTTCTCCTCAACACTTTTCCCTTCTGAATTTGCTTTCTCTCCCCTTTTCGCAAGATTGCCACTTTATTGCTTACTGATTAAGTTTTTAAAGTTAAGAGACAAAACACAAAGTATATTGGTTTGTTATTATTTAATAAAACATTGGGAAATTTCCTTGAACATGATTTGTTAAAAGGTGTTAGCCACGCCTTGTTCTACTTGCTTGATTGGACATTCCTGTAGGTCACACCCTGCATAAACCGTATTGGCTGTCAATCGTTACCGAACTATATCTGAATCGCGAATCAGATATAACATATATATCTAAGCGATCAATCTGCAAGCAATGCACATTAATGTGAAGTAACAGGTATAATAACTGTTATAACATTAAATTGTGCAGCGATTTTATGACTTGTTTGCAAAACACACAATGAGTAAATGAGATTTATTAACTCAAGTTACAAACAACTTGTTAACAGAACATAGCAATTAATCAACATTTCGATGATTCGTTAACGGAACATAGCAATTACTCACAATACGGACAAATCTTTAACAGAACATAGCAATTAATCACAATACGGACGAATCTTTAACAGAACATAGCTATTAATCAACATTTCGATGATTCGTTAACAGAACATA
The DNA here is from genome assembly GCF_000671375.1 of Centruroides sculpturatus. Lineage (NCBI taxonomy): Eukaryota > Metazoa > Arthropoda > Arachnida > Scorpiones > Buthidae > Centruroides > Centruroides sculpturatus. Next base: position 159,585 of record NW_019384888.1, read on the forward strand.
GCTAACTAAGCTCACAAAAATAAACTGTTAGCATCTGCTAACTGAAAAGAACAATAAAACATGAAGATGGAGGGGAGAGGTTTAGTACCCCGACCACGATCCAACATTATGCATGACAGCATTCAGTCGCTTAGGCATGCTTTCCACAAGATTGTGGCAAAGCATGCCCTCGCAAAGCCTCTTACAACGACCAGAGACAATGTCCCAAAGGTCGTTGGGATTGGCGGCCTGAATGAGGCTGCGGGTGATCATAGACCACAAATGTTCGATTGGGTTGAGGTCCACCCCTCTCCCCGGCCATCCCATGTCCAGGATTTGAGGATATTGTTCTATTTACGCAGTGACGATTCGTGCTGTGTGTACCGGGGAGTGGTCATGGATGAACAGAAATGGTTCATTGCCATAGACGGCCCTCATTGTCGGCAGTAATACCTGATCTAAGATCTCAATATACTGCACAGCGGTGAGGTGACTGTCTATGCCGACCAACTCCCCGGGACCTACACCACTCATCCATCCCCAGACATTTGTAAACAGAAAAAGCAGATAAGTCGTCATGTTCGAAAAAGTAATGACATCTACACACGAAAACACCAAATTAAAAACACTCACCTAGCGAAAAATGACCGCTTCTTTTGGTGCGCCACACGTATGCAGGGTCGTGCCTTGTTGATGGTGGGCGACGCACTTACACGGTCCCGTTGCTGCATGAGCTAAATACTTTTTCGTCCGTGAATATGACTGGTTGCCAGTCTTCACTTGTTTATTGTTGATGTTGGTAGGCGAACCCAAGTTGGTCCATTTCATTTGCACGTGTAAGCATTTGCTTGGTAGCTGCTTTCCTTTTGAATAGATTTGCTTCGCGCAACCTATGAATAAAATAAAAATATGTATTATCCTGCTTCCTACATTTCTGTATACGCAAGAGCACGTTAATAGAAATGTCTGGCGGTTCATCTTATCGATAGAAATATATTTCGTTGGAAGGTTAATATATTATACTACAAATATTACTAACCTCCGCTTAACAGTGTCCGCGGACACGTTCAGATCAAGACGGGATCGTAAAGTTGATGCCGTGGCAAACGGACTCGCCTGGCTTTCCGCCCTAAGTCGCTCGTCTTGAGCAAGAGTTGTTAGGCGCGGTCGGCCAGACGAGCGTTCTGGCGACACCGACTGTGTGTCTTGATACAGTTTTACTACTCTCGATACACTCCGTGTCGATATGTGGAGGCACTCGGCTATCTCTGCGATGGTCATGTCATCCCTTCGATGTCGTAGGACAAGTTCTTGTATTTCCTTAGAAATTGCTCTAGGCATATTGGAACAATTAATCAAGCACTTCAGCAAAGGCTTTATACTATCGCTTCCCTCACAATTGTATTTGATTTCAGCGTAACAGACATAAATAATATAGAGAAAAATGTGTCATTATTTACTATCTATGTCTCCTTTTAATTACTGAAGGTGTTCACGTCATATATTCTACTGAACGTCACACAGTATGCTAATGCAACTCATTAGCATACTGTGTGGCATTTAGCAGAGTCCTGGAATTCACATAATCTGTAAATGACACTTTACCGTTGTATAAATACTGTTACGCCTGCAATGAGGGCTTTCCCGTAGAAATTCTATGTGATGCGTGGAAAGCTGCCGTTCGTAGATTAGATCACATGATATTTAAAACGTAAATGAAAGCATGTAAAAAAAATTAAAAGCTATATAAATCGTTATAACGTAAGTAGTACAGAATTAAACGAATGACATGTAATGTGATACGTGAATACTTACAAAATATAAAATGTCGATTCGAATATAATGTGGAATTAAATACAAAGTAATAAAATGAATACAATAAGATCTGTTTGTAAAATGTCAATATATTTTATTAATATATATATAATGACGACGAAGAGATATGAAAACATTTTTTGCAAACTTGAACTCTGTATAATGAATAAATATTTGTTTGAACAACGAATTGTTCATTGCAATATTAATTCATAAACTTTATACGAGTATAATTTTAAAAAAAATCGATTTAGAACACAATAAAAAAAATTTTATAACTGAAGCAGCAATAAATTATAAAAAATGTATTAAAAATAAACAGTTCTGACAAAACTGATTCTTAAATATCAAGGACAACATTCCGTTCAATAAAATTAAACGGTAACCTTGACATGTGACCCGCCTCCAACAAGGAAGGGAGTTTTCGTTTACAGAGTAACGTGATACTTCGCGCGTTGTTGTCGTTAACGGTGGGTGTGGGTGGCGGCTCACTTGACACCCTGTTGTGAAAGTAATAAACTTTAACCGACCTTGACAGACGTGTCTAGTTACTAAGAATAACAAGTGGGGAGAAGTTGTTTAAATGGTAATAAACCACTTGGCAGTTCATTAAGGGACGCTCCCGCTCTACTCGTATTACCACAAAAGCAATAAACACTTAACACTGGACAATTCCTATCCGATTACAAATTAACCGACGCCAATCGGTGAAAGTTGAGATAATCTATTGGCAAGAGAAAGCTGATCTGTTTATTTTAAAGCTGTATCGTCTCTAATTACAGGAAAATAAAGTAAATAAAACATTATAAAGAAAGAAAAGTATCAAAATAACAGATAGAATCATAATTTCTGATAATCAGGGCCGCGATTTTACGATTTTAAAATAAAAACGGCGAACGCTAAGCAAGCAGTGATGAGCGACTAGTAATGTCAACCCGTATCACGCCTGACTGCACACAGAAGTCCCTTTGGCTCGATTTCCTCGCCCCTATTACGGCGCAAATCGGACCAGTCCACTCTAAACGCCTTTGATAACAGGTAGGACGTCCTGGCTTATCAAGTGATCTGCTTCCGCCCATGCGCGATCGATCGACTGTTATCCCTTATACACTACCACAGAAGTTAAAGTCTTAAAAAAAAAAATGCTTTGAAGAACTCTTCTTAAATACAGGTAAAAATTGGTAAAAAATCTCACAAGGTTAAAAAAGATCAAGTGTCAGCCTATTATTGTAGGTATTTGACACTTTTACAATTAAAAACACAAAGAAATTCTTCACACTATCATTTTTATCCACCTTTTTAAATTGCTTCTAGCCCTCTAGTTATCACAAAAATTGTAACTATATTGCAAATAATGTTAGATACTTGTAACTACCACTAGAGGGCTAGAAGCAGTTTAAAAAGGTGGATAAAAATGATAGTGTGAAGAATTTCTTTGTGTTTTTAATTGTAAAAGTGTCAGAAACCTACAATGAAAGGCTGACACTTGATCTTTTTTAACCTTGTGAGATTTTTTACCAATTTTTACTTGTGTTTAAGAAGAGTTTGTCAAAGCATTTTTTTTTAAGACTGTTACTTCTGTGGTAGTGTATAAGGGATAAAGATAGACTCAAAAGTTATTTTTGACTTTTTGTAAATAGTCTAAACTTCAAATTATGAAGAAAATACATCCTGAGTTATCACAAAAATTGTAATAAAAAAAAAGTATGATAAATGAGTAATCACTTTAGAGAACAGAAGTTACTTAGACTGGTTACTAGACTAACCTGAATTTGTAGAATCGACAGCAGTGTTTGAAGAGAGCAGACTTTAATGCTCCAATAACTATGTTGCAAGTATTTTGTTCATTGTTATTAAGCCTACCTCTGATAAGGACCAATCTGCTTTCATTTTTCTAACGTCCAATAGACAAAGACATATCATTTATAATCAATGTCTTTTACTTTGTAACATTATAGTTAATGCTTTAATAATATAAGTCAATATTTTTACAGAAACATTACCTTTTTCATATGATCAGAAAATTCAAATATTGTCCTTTATTTAAATATTTTAACAATCTTTCAAAATTTGTTATAAAAGTTAAAAAAATATAAAAATATAGTTGTTCTTTTCAGCTTGAAAAAATAATGAAAACGATATTCAAAACCTCATTCTTCTGACAATCAAGTCAACTAACTCAGCAAAATATAAACTAAAACACAACACCTTATGTTGCTGAGAAATTTAATAAAAATGCAACAAACATCAGGCCATTATCAGGTTAAATAAATTCCAATATAAACAAATGGAACAAAATTTAAATACGAATAAAATAACGAAGAAAATAAGCATATACACATATAAAAATACATGTAAAGGATAAATAAAATTAAATAACAACATATTATATAATAATATCATACATGAAATACGAAAAAAGGCATGATATGAAAAAACAAAAATCAAGGCATAAACTGAGCTCTCCAATTTTTTAATTAGGTATTTCAGGCTGATGCTAACCCTTCGGCATCCCTAGTATTAATGCATGTATCATGCAATTGTGAATACGGGGGTGTAAGCTCCCGTTCACTTGTCAGGATAATACGTCAGGCGAGTGAAAGGAGAGTTGCTTGGGGTCGACGATAAGGTGAAGGGCGAGATTGAGTAAAGGAGTCTATCATATTTTTAACAGATAAAATAACAATTTATTATACTGAAACTAACAATCTACTACACATGATACAAATAACTAGATTATTGATTCACTCGATAAACACGCCGCTCTAAAGGAGCAAGTCAACGCGACGACAATTTGACAAAGGCCGTGCAGTTTATTGACGTGAAAAAACGGAAAATGAGCCATTATAAGCCGAGCGAGAGAGAGTTCACCGGACTTGTCATACCTCTAGAGAGAGAGTTCCCTGACGACTATTAACACTTGGGAGGGCCTGAATTATTAGTCCACGGAAACAGTCCTTTTTATCCACTTTAGGCACCAATTATATATATATTCGCGACTGGAGTGCTGATCGGGGATAGATCTTCGGAGAATGGAAAATTTCCCAGTTCGGAGGATCAGGGTCGATGTCACCCGTTTGACTTATCTGAAGTGACTCCCCTGAGGGGGGTAGGAACGGCCTTTTATAGGTTTTTGAGGGGAATTTCCATCACGTGATTGGATGTTCATAGGTTAGGGGTTATAGGTGGTCCCCTAGATGTTCATAGGTTAGGGGTTATAGGTTATAAGTGGGTCTTGCGGAACGGATGTTTCGAAGCAATTGTCAACTGTTAATTTCATTCATATTATTAGTATTAGTAATATCGGCTTAATATGTACATGCATACATATACGTGTATTCCTAGTAATAGATTTCAACTCGTTAACAAATCGTATCGGCCGAAACTAAATTAAGAAAATCGACTCGTTTCGATCGAAAAAAACATAATGATGTCTGTATTCGACATGCAGACGGAATAAGGGATTGTTCGATATCGTCCTCGCGACGTGGATATGTAGAGAGGAACACGGCCGCGATACTTGCGTACGCACCGTCGTTCGGACACGGTAACGACCGAAATGACATAGATAAAATAAGAAATTCTAAAAAGAAAAAAACTCACACACGGGCGAAAGAAAAACAAGTTTTATTCGGAAAACATACACAGGAAAAAGGAAAAAAAAAATTTTTTTAAAGAAACAAATATAAGAAATAATGTAAACTTTTGTGGCCTAGCTTAGCCCTACACAAACAAAGAAAAAATAAAAAAAAAAACAAAAGAAATTAACTGAATTTCGAACACAAATGTGAAACGAACAACCCCCTTCCAGTCTTCTTCTTCTGCTTCATCCTCTTATGCTTCACGTTTTACTTCGGCTTAAAGTTCTTCGTCCTCTTCTTGTTCCTCTTCATCTTCGTCTTCTTCTACTTCTTCTGTTTCTACCTCTTCTTCTTCCACCACTGCTGTTTCTTCTTCGTTGTCGTCATCTAAGACTATCGTTTCTACTTGACTACGCTCGTCCGTCCGCGACTGTACATTTTTCGGGACGTTTGCCTCGTATGTCCGTAACTGTTGGAACGACACAAAAGGTGCAGAGATGAAAGACAGTGGACACAATCGCAAAAACGATAAACGAAAATCGAATAAAAAGTCAACAAATTATCTGTACCGACATGAATCGGTTCGAAACTCATCCATAGTAGTACCTACCCGAGTCTGCAGTTCGGCGATCGTCTGGCACGCCTCACGCAACTGATCGCACAGCACCTCGACATACTCGCGCTCGTAGGCGCTGAAACATCGTACAACGAACCTGCGACGATAGGAAACCACAACGTAAGCATTTCAATTGTTTACAAAACAGAAGAGGGATGGGGCGAGAAAAGAAAAATTTAAATTAGAGAGGAGGGATGGGTGAAGGAAAGAAAAAAATAAAAATAAAAAATACGAAATGAAACGAAAACTGTAAAACAACTGCTACTTACGTTAGGGGGTCGACTGGCCACTCCCTCGCGAACATCAGATGACGCAAGGCTGCAAAGGAAAACAGATATAAAAAAACCGAAACAACAGGAAAACCCCTAATAGGAACAAATCTAAAGATGGCCGATCGTAAAACGAATGTAAGAAATATATCGTTCGAAACACCTGACATAAGGCTACGTGCGTCGCGTGCGTACATATACCGTACCGACCAACACACAAAAAAAAAGAGACATACGAGTTGCGTGTACCACACTGCCTGAACGTCCGTTCGGGGAAGCTGAACAGGTGACCATGCAACGAAATAACTGCGTCGTAAATAGTGAACATACCTGTCTGCAACGCAGCCCACACTCCGGCACGGTCCAGATACGCGTACAATCTGTGGAATCGCGATTCCCGGCTATCATCCTGTATGACGTGAATAAAAACCGATTAGCTATAATAGTAACGACGAAAATGTGAACGAACACATAATCGGTTCTACAAAGATACATTTGCAAATGAACTGGATATGCCAGAACAACGGAATAGCTACATACCTCGCTCGACGCCATGATGGAATATGGAAACGCGCGCGCTACATGACAACCGTAAAATATAAAATAATTGAAAAGGGGAAAAAAAAATTTTTTTCCAAGTACAGGCGAAAATAATAAAGAAAAATGATTGTTATGCCCGATGTAAACGGACATTTTAATAGATAACGCGTATGTACGTATCGAAGATTGATGTCTGCGAAGGAACAGCAATTTGCATAAAGTTGCGCTCCGCCGGTTACACAGGAGCTCGATCTGATGCAACGACGTAAGTACGTTTGCAGAAACCGACATACAGTGACAATGGCGCTGAATTGGTTCGGCTGTTCGGCCGGAAACAATTGCGGCTTCGATGCAACCCGGAAATGCCGACGATACACGTCATTAGTCTAACGGTCCTTGTCTGACCGACTATCTTCGAAAATCAACATTAGCGTAAAACGTATCAATACCTAGTAATTTATAGTAAAACGGTCTTCTCTAACATTCGTAGTACTTTTGTAGAGTAAGAAGTTCAATTTAATAAATACTATTTAGTTCGGAAACATTAAAAATACGTAAATAGGTAGCAGAATAACATAACAGTTTAGTTTCCAGTTTAATACAATTTACAAAGTCGAAAGTACCTATGCATTGACATTACGGAAAACTAGTGCGAAACAGAGTCAAGTAATTTCAATAAATTCAGGTTCATTACATAACTGACGATAGGCTTGCATTAGTCAGTTTCCTAAACAAAATTCCATAACTTCAATTAATCCCGTAAATATTTTATGCGCCATTACTATTCGAATGATATAACATTACTTCAATCCGGAGGTTTAAATATACTTGCATTTACAGTTGCAAAGTAAATAAAAAGTATGTTCGGTGTAAACTGTAGGCCATACTAATCGAATCGAAATATTTAAAGTATGAATTATTCAAATATGCACTGATCGATTAATACGCAATGCGTTTTTCATATTAGTCTAGTCATATTCTACGAATAATTTGTATATTCACATCTATTTAGTTTCGTCTAATTACACTCAAAATGTATATACAATCTACCAACAAATTACCTTCCTATTAAATGAAGTTCTTGCTAATTGAACTCGAATTCTTTCGCGTTGTTTTCCGAAATAGCACTAAATCGGTAGAAATGCTAAATGACAGGCTTAAAAACACTAAAAAAACATAAATGTTTCGAAATTAGGACTAGCTGTATGTATGAGCAAATGAATCGGTAAGCCTGTAATACATACATACATAATTATTTATTAAGGTACTAATAAGTACATACCTTGGCCCCGCTTTTGGCATTGTTAAGGAGAGAATACAATAATATATTATATACAATCATTTGATATCAAAAAGGACACTAATATTACATAATTTTGAGTTATCTAGGACGACAGTATCACATGTATATGATAGCAGAGACGCGTGTAGGAGTCCATGGAGTTACATGGAGATAAAATAAGTGACTGAGAAGAAAAGCCAAAATGACACAGAACATAAAAAGAAGAATGGTATGAGGAGTTAAAGGAAAGTTTGTTTGTTATTAATATAGTTGATTTGTTTGGTGATCCTTTCGAAGGCAGTATAGGTATTTTTTGTGGTCCATATGTCAGTTGGNACAATATGGAAATTAAACACTGCAAATTTCGTCTACAAAGCGACTGCAATATCTTTCAGGCCGAGATGTGGGCCATTAAGATGGCTATTGATTATACTAACTCTACATATAACAATCATAATATAAAGATTATAATCATTTGATATTAAAAAGGACAATAATATTACATAATTTTGAGTTATCTAGGACGGCAGTATCACATGTATATGATAGTAGAGACGCGTGTAGGAGTCCATGGAGTTACATGGAGTTACATGGAGATAAAATAAGTGACTGAAAAGAACAGCCAAAATGACACAGAACATAATAAGAAGAATGGTATGAGGAGTTAAAGGAAAGTTTGTTTGTTATTAATATAGTTGATTTGTTTGGTGATCCTTTCGAAGGCAGTATAAGTATTTTTTGTGGTCCATATGTCAGTTGGCCTGCAGGGCCAGTTGATGCCTTGCTCATGCAGGACGATTTGTAATTCAGTCCTTTCTCTTGCGAAGATAGGACAATGGAAGAGGTAGTGCAAAGATCCATCCTCTATATAATATATTATTGTATTCTCTCCTTGGTAATGCCAAAACCGGGGCCAAGGTATGTACTTATCAGTACCTTAATAAAAATAATTATGTATGTATGTATTATGTATCTAAAAAGACATTTAAATCAGAAAATTCATTTAGATGCTGTTACCACATTAAATAATCAAAACAAATTTGGAATAGAACGTATTTTAAGTGAAACTGTTGAAGATCGAAAAACAAAAAAGGAGTTTAATCAGAGACTAAAGTCTAATCCTGAAATGATAAAAGTGCTAATTGATAATGTGCTATTGGCAATTAAAATGGATGCTTCTATGAATTCTGTTCAAGAAATTCATGACCATGTAGCAAAGTATGTAAAAATACCAGAATCATGGCGCAGCAAAAATTATGCATTTGAATTCGTTGAGTGCATCAGTTTTGTGCTTAAAAATGAGATTATGGACACATTGAAAAAAGCTACTTTTCATACATTAATAGTTGATGAAAGTACAGACATTTCTGTTCAAAAAATGTTAATATTATACTTTAAATTTAGATCAGAAAATGAAACATTGTATAAAACAGTGTTTGGAGGTATTCTAAAATTAAGATCATGTGACAGTGTGGGTGGCTATAGCTGAAGAAATAAAAAATTTTATGTTAAGAATACTATTGATATGCAAAAAATGGTGATGTTTACGTCAGATGGGACAAGTGTTATGCTTGGGGAAAAAAATGGTGCAGCTGCAATTCTTCGACGGGATATAAAACATTTAACTGAGCAGCATTGTGTGGCACATAGAGAAGATCTAGGAATAGATGATGTATGTCGAAAGGTCTCAATAATACAGGACATTGAAAAATTGCTTCGAACCGTATATACAATGTTCACTCGATCACCCGTAAAAAAACAGAAATTAGAAGATTAATTATTATGCCTTTTTGTCCTTTTTTAATCTATTTATAATTTATTTTGTATACTAGTACTTTCTATGTATTCAAATACGATTATAAACACGTATTCAAATGTATAAACATGTATTAACAATGTATTCAAATACGATTAAAAATAAGATTAAAAACTTTAAGAGAAATTTAAATAATGTTAAATTGTTTTTAACACAAAATAATTTAGAAATACTTGAAGAGGATAAAACCAAACAAATAATAATTATGGAAAAATAAAAGAAAAAGAAAGTTATTAAAGAATTAATTCAAGAAGGAAGTTATAAACAGCTCAACAAAGATCCAGTAAATGATCTAATGAAAACATTAGACAAAGAATTAAAAACTTAAAAATACAACAAGTAACAGAAGAAAACATTAACTACATAAAAAGAGAAGATAACAGAACTCCAAAATTTAATATAAGAGTAAAAACACATAAAAATCCTACTAAATATAGACCTTTAATAGATGTTAAAAATTACGTATATTATAATCTAGAAAAATATTTAAAGGATAAATTAAATTTATTAGAAGTTTCTCAATATAGTATAAAAAATGTAGATGACTTATTAAATAAATTAAAAAATATAACAATTAATGAAAATATGAAATGGATATCACTTGATGTTTTAAATATGTATTTTAGCATAACAATAGGAGATATAGAAAATTCTTTAAGGAAAATAAATACACCAGATTGGATAATTAAATTATGC
>NW_019384888.1:179377-196787 GCF_000671375.1 Centruroides sculpturatus
TGGCGAGAACTTGGACACGCGTGGGCGACTCCTGGAAGAATTCTTTGCACTTAATGGTTTACTTATTATAAATAATCCATACTCACCACCCACTTTCACCTCGAGCAGAGGTGAAAGCTGGATTGACGTGGCAGTTTGCAATGACAGCTTATACTCCAGGATAACAAACTGGAGAGTTATCAATGATGAGAACTTAAGTGAGCACGCCTATATTGAATATGAATTGACAGACTCAGGCGATGGGGATAGGCCGATATTTGCATCACGTCCTAAATATGCGCTCAATCAAGCTAACTGGATAGGAATTAAGAACTATTTAGAGGAACACTTAATTGAAACTTACTCAGAGGAGCCAGAGGTAGCTAGGATACAACTAGACAGTAACATCAAGGCCATTACTGAGGCTTGTGAAATTTATATTCCAAAAAAGAGAATAAATAGGAGAAGTGTCCCTTGGTGGACAGCGGATCTGAGCAAACTCCGAAGTATAACCAGAAGACTCAGAAAGCAGTACCAGAGATGTCACGACGATAGCACAAGGAGGAGTCATAGGGAAAATTATCTACAAAGTCAAAGAACATATAAGAAAGCTATAAAAGACACTAAAACAAGAAGTTGGCGAGAGTTTTGCACCAGGGCATCTGTAAACCCGTGGGGCTACATTACACGTATGTGTAGTAATAAGCTGCGGAAGACTCAGATTTTGACATCATCAAGCAATAACAGCGAACCTAAATCTCTTATTGAGACCCTGAATGCCCAACTGCAAATCTACTGCCCAGATGACAACCCTGAAGAAGATACAGAATGGCAAAGAAAACTGCGTACACACATCAATATACTAGACAACACTGAGGATGTCCCGCCATTTACTACAGGGGAGGTTGACAGTATTGTCAGGAACCTGGGCAGGGGCAAATCTCCGGGCCCCGATGAGATTACGGCAGAAATTACAGCCAAACTCTGGACCCTATTACCACAACAACTTCTTAAAATTTATAATGCCTGCCTTAAACACGCAATCTTTCCGCAGGAATGGAAGACTGCTCGTGTAATACCGGTCCCTAAACCGGGTTCTGCCTCAGAAACCAGGCCAATATCGTTATTACCAGTTATGGGAAAGATTCTAGAGAAACTGATTGTGAACAGGCTCACTTGGTTTGTGGAGCGGAACAATTGCCTTAGTGGAAATCAATTTGGTTTCCGTCCACAAAAATCGGCGGAAGATGCCATTCATGGCATAGTCAAGGAAATTCAGCATCTCCTGGAGGATCATAAATACGTTTTAGGGGTCAGTCTGGACATTTCAAAAGCTTTTGATAGTGCTTGGTGGCCCCTCATAACCTATCAGTTGCGCAGCATCAAGTGTCCAAGGAACATTCTCAACCTTTTACAGGACTATCTTGTGAGAAATAGACCGAGTTAATTAAAAATAAAATGTTTAATATTAAACAATCACTTATTATTAACATCGAAACTCTCAGTTTTTCTTTGTGTTAANGGGGGTCATCTCGGTGACCCCTCGGCCTGAATCGCGTCCCTGGCAACAGACCCGGGACCAATAGAAGCGCAGAGGGACCAACTTTCGAACCAACCAAAACCTCGGGATTTCGGGTGAGAAAAGATTATAAAAGCCCGAGGTCCCAAGGACACGGGGGGAGAGGTTGCGAGTTGGGGATCGAAAAAGACGGTTTCATACGAGTGGATACAAAATAACCGAGAAGAACCCAGAGATCACCCAAGGAGCATACGGAAGAGATTTGGGACTTAACTTCCCAACGAAGACTTCTAACCATCCAACCTCCAAGCCTCTACTTACGACCCGGAAGAAGTGGACTCTCTCCTTCTTTGTGTTGTGCCGTCCATTCTCCGACGATCTATCGAACTGTCCAGCGAGCCCTTCGACTTCCAACCAGACGTTGGTGTAACTCATTGTAAGCATGAATTTCCATACAAATAAACGCGTTAACTGTGGATTTACGGTCTCTGTGTGAGTCTTTGCGTCCAGCAAACCACGACCCCCATACGGAAAGGGCCTTCTCGTGTCATCCTGACAGATCACGGGTAAAGCGAGGGTCGTAACCTTTCACCTTACGAGCTCCCAGCATCACAGTGGTGTCAGTTAAGCGGGATTCGAAGTCCCATACAAAAAAAAAAAAAAAAATTTTGCAAAAGTGGGTGAGGGGCCCGAAAAAACTCACAAAATCGTTGCAAAAAGAAAGGTGGGGCTAGACAAATGGACGCAGAGACAGACACACAGTTGCGCTCTAGAGGAACGAGCGGTTTCGGGAGATCAGCTTCGGCTTTCGTGGGGATGTTACCGGCATTTTCCGGGGAAGATGGACGCGTGACGAACTTTTTCGAGACGTTAGACGAAATAGCTAGTCTGGCTGGTTGGACTTCTCGGCAGTGCCTAAGCATTGCAAGATGCAAACTCACAGGAGTTGCACGGGATTTCGCGCGATGCAACGTTAAAACGAAAGAAGTAAGCGATTACGATAGTTTTAAGCGGTTAATGATTGAGCAGTTTGATGAACAACCCTATTCGATCCGCGTACAGAAATTCCACGTGTGCATGCAAAAACGGGATGAGCGAGTTCAAGAATTTGCCGTTCAGTTACAAACTCTAGCCAGCGACACGGTGATTGCGAGGCCAAAGAAAACGAGCGGGAAACTGAGATTATCAAGCGGTGCCAGCAAAAAGAGCTAGACGAAAAGCTTCGGATTCAGTTTTTGCATGGTCTAAACGACCATATAAAACGGAACGTCTTGATCCACGACCCTCGGACATTTTCGGATGCATTAAAAATCACGACGTGAGAATAAACAATCGAACAATTAGTGGGAAAAACGCGAAATTGGGTTGCAAGTGTAGATACGGCAACCGACGCGGCTTCGGCAGTCTCGGGGATAGAAAATAAGCGGTCCAGGTCTGAGCTTGAGGCAAAAATAAACCAAATTACAGGGCAATTGGCTAATTTAGAAAAGAAATTCGAGCCTCAATCAACTCAGGGATTGAGACCAAAAGATAGGCCCTGAGAGAGGAAAATGTGCAAGACAGACCGCTTCCGCTGTATAGAAATAAGGCAAACAAGGCATATGCACCACCTCGAAATAATTTTCAGAGTTCACGTTATCCAGTACCCTCAAATAATTTCCCTTCAACACCATCTTTTACTAGCAATCGGCCGACATTCGCGAGGCAGCTGAAACAAACAAGTTATGGGCAACCTAGCGGGCTAAATTCCTATCCTTACGATTCCGGAAACTGGAGGGCACCTATGCAGTGCTCGCCATTTTTCACCAGTTGGTTTGCACCCACATACTATGCGCAGGCAAGGATGCCCGAATGGCGGGGACCCACGTTTTCCCATCCCGATATTCGTGGGCGGATGCGACTCCTTTTTATGCCGCGTATTATGGACAGGGATGGCTAGGTGAATGGTCTGGTAATGAGCACTCGTCACCTATTGTCATGGTGACCGAGTATCCGGCATTGCCCGCTCCAGAAAGTTCGTCCGGAACGGCATTAGAAAATTCGCGAGAACAAGCGAAAAAAGCCAATCAGGATCGGAAATCGAGACCGAATGGAAAGAGACTCGATTCAGTGAACGTTAGAGTGCCAGCTTGCTCCCTTGTTTGTTCGGAAAATGAGGCACAAGAAACTACTCAGATAACGGGTGTAGCAAAAAGCGAACGAGAGACAGTGCCTGTAGGTACTTTGGTCTGCGAGATTAACGAAAATCGAGCTCTAGTGTTGGTGGACATGGGCGCGGCGGTTACGTTGATATCAAAGGCATTCCTCCCAGATTGGAATACGCTACCTCGATTAGCGTCCGAACCAGTAGAACTGTATAGCGCTTCGGGACATACAATCAAAAACTATGGGAAGTATAAGTTAATGTTCAAAATCGGAAATCTGACGTTTGCTCACGATTGCTTCTGGTCAATCCAGATGTTACCGTATCAAATGACGGTCTTCTCGGTCGAGATGCTATCGCGAGGAATGATCTGACGATCTCTATGAAAAACGCAGAGATAACTCTCCCGTCAGGAGAGAAGGTGTCGTTTCAGGGTGAAGTGGAACCCGTTGAGGACGACTATTCATGGGATCAGCCCGGAAATTCGGCCCGAGGTGACCCGATAAGGATAGAAAGATATTCAAATGTAGCGGAATCTAGTAGGGGTAGAAATTGTTTCGATGTTAGCGGTAATGATAGTAATATGTGTAAAAATACAGAAATAAATAACAGTTATATAAATGGCGTGAGTAGCAGAAAAATTAAAATGGATAGAACGGTTAGCTTTAAAGACTTAAAAGAAAAGTCGGTCCTTAGGAAAAAGCGCAACCGCAAAAGGGGAAACGGAAACCCAGTCGAGAAAGGAGAAAGTTCCTGTTCCGGGAGTAACCCTCCTAACGAAGTCTCTCCTAATGAAGTCGTCTTAACTGGCGATTACGTCATTCCCCCTCGGTCTGAAGTGATTGTAAAGGGGAGAGTGACCTCAAGGGAGGTCAACCAAGTAGGCATGGTAGAACCATTTTCACCCGAGCAAAGACATTTATTTATCGCCGATGTTTTGGTGCAAACGCGTAAATGAGGTGAAATCCCCATACGCCTTATGAATACGGACGTACATCCGATGAAGGTTAAAAAGGGATTGAAAATAGGCGCATTTTTTAAAGCGGAAGATGAGCCTAAGGATCAAGCCACTTCAGACGGACCATCTGGAAATGAACTAATGCGAGCCCAATTTGCTAACATGTTTAAGTTGAGCGAAATCGGAAAGAACAAAGTAACCCCTTTAGTTGACCTGCTATATAAGTACAAACACGTGTTCGCCAAGAACGACTTTGACCTTGGCTACTGTAATATAGTTCAACACGACATAGACATGGGGAATAGTCCCCCATACCGAATTCCCTACGCGCAACGGGAATACATGGACAAATTAGTTAACGATTTAATCGAGATAGGGATTGTAGAATAGAACATTCGCAATCTCCTTGGTCTTCTCCTGCATTATTAGTAAAGAAGGCTGATGGTTCCCAGCGCCTTGTGGTGGATTACCGCCAATTAAATAAGGTCACCAAGGTGGACCCTTACCCGTTGCCTATCATACAGCAGTCGTTGAGCCTGTTGGGGAAGGCGACTTACTTTTCGTCTTTGGATACCTTGAGTGGGTTTTGGCAAGTAGGGTTAGAATCCAAGGCAAAAGAGAAGACTGGTTTTAGTACACCCTCAGGACATTATCAATTCAATAGAATGGCTATGGGTTTGGTTAATAGTCCTAGAACGTGGCAAAGGGGAGCGGATCTAATTTTAAGTGAACTTAAGAATAAAATTTATCTAGCTTACATGGACGATATACTCATATTTAGTCCCACCTTCAAATCTCACCTCAAACGTTTAGAGCTAGTACTCCAACGGTTATCAGAGGCTGGCCTAAAGTTAAAACCAAGAAAGTGCCACTTCTTACAACGCCAAATTAAGTTTTTGGGACACGAAGTGTCGGGGGAAGGAATCCGGCCTGACCCGGCAAAGATCCAAAGCGTTAAAAATTTTCCTCGACCACGAAATGAACGGGATATTAGGGCCTTTGTAGGATTAACCGGTTATTATCGACGGCACATGTTACAATACGCGAGAATTTCGAAACCCCTTTCTGATCTGTTAAAGAAAGATGTAGAATTTCGGTGGAATGAGGAGCAGGAAGCAGCATTCGAGAGGCTAAAGGAGATGCTTGCGATGTCTGCCCCTCTCTTGCGATCGCCCGATTTTGAAAGTCCTTTTGTCTTAGTGACAGATGCATCGAACGCAGCAATAGGCGCGGTGTTGTTGTAGGAAGACGAACGGGGTGAGCTTCCGGTGGCTTACACCAATCGGCTCCTTAAAAAGGCAGAAAGAAACTATAGCACAACGGAAAAAGAGTGCTTGGCGGTGATATGGGCGATTAAACAGTTTCGCCCGTATTTGTACGGCAGACCATTTAAAGTCGTCACCGACCATCACCCCCTTAAATGGCTCATCAATGTAAAGGACGAGAGTTCGCGTTTGAGTCGGTGGAATCTCGCGCTGCAGGAATATCAGTTCGAAATCGTTCACCGACCGGGGAAAGCCAATTCTAACGCAGATGCATTGAGCCGTGTGCCAATAGCGCGAGTAGACGAAGTAACACCGATTTATAGTAAGGCTCAGATTAGGGAACAGCAGCAGGGTGATGAATTTTGTGACTGTATCAGGCAGCTCTTGTTAAGAGATACCCCTTTCCAGAAGGGCGACCATAGCGTCGATTTGGACTTATTATGTGGACGCCGATCAAGTCCTATATCATAAAAAAATAATCCCTGAACGGAATGAGGTTTGGGAACGGATTGTCGTACCAAAGACCCTGGTAGATTACGTGCTAAGGTTGTTTCACGACATCCCTACGGCGGGACACTTAGGCATGAAAAAGATGAGGCGTAAGATACGGACTCAGTTCTTCTGGCCTGAGATGGCTCGGGATATTACCCGTTATTGCCAAAGCTGCCGGGGCTAGTTCCGTGCCGTCGTACAAGGAGGTCGTGGTATTTAGTGCTCCATACTTCAATCGCGATTAGTTTGGATTAACTATCTCAAACTTGGATTATAATACACCAGAAGATTCCTCTTCACACAGGGATTACGTGAGTAGAAGAAATATATCAATCGGACAGTTATTTCTGGAGTTCTGGACTGTTAAACCTTCGGACTTTGTTTTTCTCCATCGGGTTTCCTGACGGTTTTGGATTGTGTGAAAACGGTATTTTATAGCGTGTATCTATATATATATTGTCTGGTAATTTGATGGTTGTACATTACGCGGAACGTGAGTTACATTGTTCTTAAGGTTTTACCGTTAACAAAGGTTTTCCGAGACCACGTGGTCGGTCAGCCATTCAGCGTAACTCTGGTCGTTCGGAGTTCCACAGGTCATGCTCGTCCGCTTCGTTATTTCGGTATCAAGTGTCACAATTGTATCGTGTTGAGCTCGACCCTTTGCAGGCCGTGTTGTCGGTTATTTTCTCTGTTCGTACCGGTATCGCTCGGTACATGTTATCGCCACTTGGCGCTTTTCCGCTGATCGGCGTTGGTGTGGCTTTCGTGGATCCAGTGTTGTGACAAACTGTTTTTCAGTCAGCGCCTTCTGGACGTAGTGCTTACCGTTACAAGAGAGCGTTGGATAACTAATATATCCACTCTTAAGTTCAAGGTGGTGACTGGCAAGAGTGTGTTGGGTAACCTTCTTGGTTGACGCACTTGTTGTACCACAACCTCTCCCTGGGACACAATGGAGGATTTTCTTAAAGGTGCCTATGACATAATAGAAGAATTTAAGCAGTATACTTTAGACAACCCGAATGGCAAACTCTGTTCAGGAGGGCACACTAAATATGTCATAGAACAAATGACAAAGATCATTTCCCTAGCGAAAACTAAATTTAAAACAACAGATCTCATGGCAAAGATTAACAACTGCTTAGATAAGATGGCCACTAAGGAAGACTTGGCAAAGACTGCCAACTCTGACGATTTATTAGGCACTCAAAAAATTATTTTAGATAAATTGAAGGAAGTAGAGGAAAAAAACAACTCGATACATTCCTCCCACACCACTATACAGTTCTGTGGCGAAGACTGGCACTACGAATGGCAACCATGCTGCTATAAAGACTTCTCCTCCTAAGGAGGTCTTGCTTGTATATAACAAAGATAATGGATGCACTAACAGTGATACAGTTTGCAAGATTATGCAATCCAAACTCAAGCCATCATCCTTACGAATCGGTATAGATAAGTTAAGGAAAATAGGAGGTGGAGGTATAGCGATTGAGCTAGGAAGCAAAGATGAGGCTGCTATCCTCGAAAGAAACATTGAGGAAAAGGTACCAGAATTGATGACAAAGCGACCGAAGAAGAGGTGGCCCCATATGGTAATCTACTCCGTGCAGACCGATATCAATAGGGAAGAATTACCTACTCTAATATATGAACAAAATGATATAATCAATGGACAATTCACAACCGAAGAGTTCGAGAAACAATTTCGTATCAAGTTTATCTTAGGAAAACGTGACTCTAAGTACAAAAACTGGGTTGTGGAGGTGTCCCCTGACATCAGAAAGACCCTGTTACACCTGGGAAAAATCAGTATAGAGTGGTCACGCTGCAGGACTGCTGACTTCTGTCCGGTCCTGCAGTGTTTTAAATGCTGCGAGTACAACCATACAGCTAAGGATTGCCCACACTCGACACCTAAATGCAGCCACTGTTCAGGCGAACATCTTTACAGGGAGTGCCCCAACAAGGAAACCGAACCGGTGTGTTGCAACTGCAGACGGGACAATGCTTTGAACTATAAACATAATGCACGAGACAGTACATGCTCCATAAATACCCGGATCAAAAACAACATAATGGCAAGAATCGATTATGGAAATAAATAAATCTAACAAATTATGTATACTGCAAATCAATTTAGGGAGAAGCATTGCTGCTACCTCCCTTCTTAGCAAGCAGCTTATTAATTATGACCTAGTGCTCGTGCAAGAGCCTTACTGTCGTAAGGATGTACCAGCAAACTTACCCACTTACTGTCCCGTACTGCGGGGCTCAGCGAATTTCCCATGGGCCATTACTTTGGTGCCTAATACCGGTTTATCTGTAATGAAGCATGTTAATTACTGTAACCAATACTTGATCACAACCGAAATTATGATTAACAATGAAAGGATTGTTGTGGTCAATGTTTACTTCCCTGGAGACGCAGAGACCATATATTTTATTGAGAAACTACAGAGGATTGTTAACGACTTTCAAGGCACACATATAGTCATTGCAGGGGACTTCAACGCCCATTCCCCTGCATGGGGTGGCGAGAACTTGGACACGCGTGGGAGACTCCTGGAAGAATTCTTTGCACTTAATGGTTTACTTATTATAAATAATCCATACTCACCACCCACTTTCACCTCAAGCAGAGGTGAAAGCTGGATTGACGTGGCAGTTTGCAATGACAGCTTATACTCCAGGATAACAAACTGGAGAGTTATCAATGATGAGAACTTAAGTGAGCACGCCTATATTGAATATGAATTGACAGACTCAGGCGATGGGGATAGGCCGATATTTGCATCACGTCCTAAGTATGCGCTCAATCAAGCTAACTGGATAGGAATTAAGAACTATTTAGAGGAACACTTAATTGAAACTTACTCAGAGGAGCCAGAGGTAGCTAGGATACAACTAGACAGTAACATCAAGGCCATTACTGAGGCTTGTGAAATTTNTTTTTCGAAATTTTACGAAAAAGGATATATACATTTCCTTCCCACGGAGCCGTTTCCTATCTCTCGGGAAACCGAAAAATGATTCACGAGGAACTTATCCTAAAAATCGGCGATTGGTGAAACCCAGTAACGTGACGAAAGGGATAAAAGAGGGGTGATGACGAGAAAAGGAGGTCCGTCGTCGCTGTCCGTGAACACGGTCCATCATCACCGTTCATGATCGGGGAAACCCCGTGCCGATCCTCATCGCCGCCGTCCGTTCCTCAAGACAACTTGTCCGATCCGGTTAGAAAACGTCCGACCGTCCGATCCGAAATCGTAGAGGTATGATACCCATTAATGTACACTCTCTCTCGGCGCGTTTCCCTCCACTCCCGCGTGTCCGCTCGAGATAAGCTCAATGTATTTATGTTAGTTATGTTACCGTCTCAATAAATGTTGTTTTGTTGTTAAAAGTCGTCTTTATTTCGAGTATCGCTCACACTTTACCGACGACCCCTCTCACCTCCTCCACTCGACCTGACAAAAGAGTCCCGACTTTCCGGGATAGAAAAAGCATTTTCTAAGCCATCCACTGACCAGTGGGCAGTTCTCACCCAACTGTTGCCTATCAAAACGAGGCACGACTCCGTCCTACCTCAGGCTACCCACAAATTGGTTTTTCAGGAGTGGGGTTCGACTTTCTCGAGATATCGGTAAAGCAGGAAAAGGCGATATTCGAGGTAAAAGAGCGATTATAGTCGAATTAGGGACTGGTAGATTAGAATTGTTAGAAAAGGTATAAGAGATAGATTTAGGACTAGGAGAGATGATGGAGGACAATCCACAACCAGCGGCTGCGGCAGAAAACCCTAATCCTAATCCAAATCCAAATCCTACTCCCAGCCCAATTACTTTGGGAGGTCTAGGAGGAATTATTCCCTTATTGCCAGTATTCTCCGGAGAAGCGGGAGGTCTCTGAGTAACAGATTTTTTTGGTTCATTGGCCGATGTCACGAAAGTAGCGGCATGGTCCAAAGCGCAAATGTTGGCGGTGGCCAAGTTAAAACTCACTGGTATAGCTCGGGAGTTTGTACGAAAGGATCGTAGAATTAAGGAGGTAGATGATTTTGAGGAATTTAAACGAATAATGTTAACCCAATTCGATAAAGAACCCTTTTCATTCCGATTAAATAGATTTTATACGTGCGTACAAAGGAAAGATGAGGACGTACAAACGTACGCCGCTAGGCTTCAAGCGTTAGCTATGGAGATTGAGATTACGCCGGAACCCAGATGACGCTGAAACGGCAATGATTCAGAGAATTCAGCGAAAGGAACTAGACAAGCTGTTAAAAGTACAATTCCTAAACGGAGTTGATATACGAATTAGGCAACGTACCATGTCAAGAGAGCAAGTTACATTCGATGACGCTCTAGAAGCGGCGATTAGTGAGGAATCAATTGAGGAACTTACCGCACATCCCCGTGGGTTCATGCACACTGTTAGGGAAAGCGAGCGATCACCGGATTTCCACTCTAGAGACAATTTGGAACAATTAACCACCGCGATGGAGGAACTTAAGGCCAGAATGGATAGGTTAACACGAGGATCATCGTTTAATAATGCAAGAAACCCTATAGTACGACAAAATAATCGTGGAAATTATAATAATCCACCTTTCCGGCGAAACGAATATCATCCGGCTGCACCCACTCACCGATTAGAGCGACCGCAAACCCAACGCAATCACAACCGGAACTCGCCAGTCCGCCGAGATAATAATAATAATGAGCGTTTTCCGCGTCCAAGAAACGATTCCCGAAGGAGGCGCGAACCAGAAAATGACTGAAATCGGGTCCGATTCCGAGATCAACCTGCAGAAGAAACTCGAACCAAATGGAGAGGCAAGGTTCGAAGCGTCAATGGTCGACGAATTCGATATAATCAACGAGGAAACTCCACATACCCTTACCCTATATCAAAAGGGAGACAGCGATCCTTTGTATATAGAAGTCGCCAAACCCAGAGTAACCCGCCAGCAAGAAAGCGAACCCTTTCTCCTTTAAAGTTGACAAAAAGTCAATCCTTGCCAAATGAGGCTATTTTTGAATGCTATATAGGCGGAAACCCGGCCACTGTACAGATAGATACAGGGGCTAAAGTGTCACTTCTATCTAGAGCATTTGCTAATACGATAAAGAAGAAGATACCTCTCGATTGTAATCAGGAAACAGATCTAAGAAGCGCTACCGGTCATCCCATTCAAACTTACGGCATTATGAGCCCTATTTTCCAAATAGGAGATTTGCGATTTCCGTTTGCATGTTGTCTCGTAGACATAGATGTTACTTATCCTTGCGACGGCATTATCGGGAGAGATATGATTACCGATAAAGGATTTTTAATTGATTTAAAGGGTGGAGAAATGATCATTCCCCCTCGAACAGTAATACCATTCCTGAACTCAAAGAATGCTAAAGAAACCCTAGAGGGAGAACTAAATAACACAGATATTCGAAAGCAAGGGAGTCGAAAGGAAATTAATCTCGAACCCACCCGCTCAGCCGAGATTACCAGGTCCAGGAAGAGGCCCGGCCAACTAGCAGCAGCCGAGAAGGGAAGTGAAATAGTATTAATAGAGACATGTCGACTTCCTCCTATGACCGATAATATAGTAACTGCAAAAATTTCCGGAGGTAAGTGGAATAATAAGATAGGAGTGATAGAGAGTGTCCCCTTCACGCAGGAAGGATTATCGGGGGCGGATTTGTTAGTGACCCCTAATAAAAAGGGACAGGTACCCATACGTCTCCTTAATGCCACTAGACAGACCATTAAATTAGAAAAAGGATTTAAGGTCGGCACAATCTTTGAGGCGATAGAAGAAACAGAACATATAGACATAATTAAAGAGGGAGCAACAGCAAATTTATCTAAAGTAGAATTCGGTCAACTCTTTGACTGGACCGATATCCCANGTCTAGTAGACATAGATGTTACTTATCCTTGCGACGGCATTATCGGGAGAGATATGATTACCGAAAAAGGATTTTTAATTGATTTAAAGGGTGGAGAAATGATCATTCCCCCTCGAATAGTAATACCTTTCCTGAACTCAAAGAGTGCTAAAGAAACCCTAGAGGGAGAACTAAATAACACAAATAGTCGAAAGAAAGGGAGTCGAAAGGAAATTAATCTCGAACCCACCCGCTCAGCCGAGATTACCAGGTCCAGGAAGAGACCACATTTACAAGCAGAAACGAGGTGGAAAGGCAAGATAGGAACGACAACCTTAAGACCCAATCCTATTATATTAGTCTACGTTAATAATACCCCCGTGAAAATGCAAGTTGACCCTAAAGTGGAACGTACGCTCATATCAAATGAACTAGCGAATAGATTGAAGGGGAAGGCTTCTATCAAATTTGGACTTAGACAAAAATTAGGAACCGTTTTAGGTAAGCCAACTACCGCTATAGGAACAGCGATGCCTACGTTTAAATTACGGGGAAGGAAACTTTGCATACCGTGTGCTATTGTACGAGTCGAGGTCACAGCCCCGTGTGAAGGGATCTTGGGCCGAGACGTCATTGAAGCAGCTCGACTAACGGTTGACTTTGCTAATGCACAGGTGTTGCTACCTAATCTAAAGCCTATACATTTTTGCACACCTGTACGGCCGCGCAGAAGGAAGAAGAGGCAGAAAGACCTAAATAAAATGGAGAAAAACTCTTCGGACATCCTACAAATTGAACGAACAGCTCCCGCTGAAAAAGAAAGGGGAGGAACCAGACAAAGACGGAGAGCAAAAGGAAAAACTGCAACCCATAGAAAATTTAAGCGGACTAGAATACAGCGGGATAACAAGGACATGACCGTCGATCGTCTTATAGTATCCACAGAACAGGACCTACTTCCAACGACCGCATCACAACAACTTCTTTATACGGACTCTTGGGATGAAGTCATTTTAGCATCCATACCCTCTCAGCTACCGGAAGAACAAACCGAACCGGAAAGCGAAAGTGAGAGCGATGAACCCGAGGCCGAAAGCGAAGTTTCCGAAACGGAAGCGGAGGCAGAACAGGAGACCAAACCTCCCTATGCACTACGAAGCCGAGGACCAGTACCCGACCCACCTTGGGTTATGCCACGACCAAATTGTAGCCATATACCTCGCTTTATTTCACCTGCCATTAGTCGGTCGTCCTCCCCTTAAACCTTTAAATCATTAGTATACAGGTTGATAGCGAATAAGGGGCATGTAGAATGAAATTTTAGATAGAAATTGTACCGAGCAACTTATACACAATTCTTCTAGTTCCCATCCACCTTCCCTTTTTGAGCGTTATTCCTAATAAGTATACCCATTAACACTTAATTCCTTATTTACAACAACTCGCGGCTCAATTTTTATTTTCCGATACTATCTCGTAGAGAATCTTTATGATTAGTTATTTTAATAATCAGGAATACATTTCCGAGAGAGAGTCCATCAACCATTTATATGTGAAAATACATACCTCGATTCTTATCCAGGGAATAACCTATAAGCAAGATAACTTNTATAATAAATCTGAAATGGGTAATCTGACTTCTACGTTCTACAAGAAATTTTTCTTACTCATTATCATTGGCCCAATCCACTATATATATATATATATAATCAAATATCAATATTGATCTGTGTATATATATACACATACAGATCAACACTGATATTTGATAGTTAAAAGAATGGCATATTTGATATAACACCATTTTTTGGAAAACAATATAACACACCACAAAGACTGCTAGATGGGTAGAATTAAATATCCTTATGTTGCATATTGAAATTTTTTTGTAAATAAAAATAAACAAGATTAGATTTATAATTTTTACTTCAAAAAGTAATTTTGGCAGACAATATTGAAATGTGAATCTATTATTATTGTACTAATACAGAATCTTGTTTATTTCTTTTAATGTTAATGTAATAAGTAAATAATAAAACAGTTAGCTTCGTTTTTTTTTGTGGCTTATTCTATCAGATTTTATATATCACTAATATGCATGTAAAGGGGTTGTCCATTACTAACACATCTTTTGAGAAACTTTTGACTCTTCCCTCCCTATTGTGTATAGTGACATATTTTTAGCAATCTATGTGCCCTTTAATTACTTGTAAAATAGTTCACCAACCCCTAACTTCTGTCAACTTTTTCTAATAGTTTAGTCACATGATTAATGATTAGGCTCCTAAGAACAAATTTGAATGCCAATAATACCACTAAAAAAAGTCCACGGAGACATGTCTTGAACTCCTCCCCGCAAACTGTACTGTACATGTAATTAATGGAGTATCCCAAATTTGAAGTAAATGTATATATAGAAAATTTTTTTTAATTATATATATACTTTTTCTGATTAATTCATTGAAGATATATCTTCAATGAATTAATCAGAAAAATTATATAATGATTACTACTACAACAAAAATATTTGTTCTCAATAAAACACATATCACTTTTATCCAAAAATTCAAACTCTGTTCTGTAATCATTTTTATTCTGTTGATTCAACAAATACCAACAAAAATGCATCATCTCTTCTATATCAAAGTTGAAATCCTCAGGAGAATAATAATTAAATTCAATTTTAAAATTGTTCTGTCTTTCTAAATTATTTATTTATTTAATTCCAAATTTATTTATTATAGTAGTATGTTTAAAATTTAAATTATTTTATATTCTTAGATTTTTTTAATCTATATAAATTACAACATTGCCAAACAATCTGCCAGGTTTTAAGCTATATTTTAAAGCTACTTTATTAATCAGAATCAAGGAAATTTGGCTGGAGGTAGGAAGTTAAGTCTCCATCTCTTGATATTTTTAATAATTAGAAATTAATTACTTTTTTATTAAGAAATTAAATTAAATTTATATAACTTTAATATTCCAGAAAAAATAATTTAATAATTTAATGTTAATAATTTTTTTCATATTCAACTGGCAAGAAAAAAATAACAAAATATTAGATAAAGTTTTAACTGTTTCTTCTTTCTATTCTCATAATCAGTGACAAAATCTCAAAATTTAATGAATATGTAAGAAATTTTTTAAAATTTATGTATTAAAAATATTCTTACCACAAGCACTATTATCCTCATCTGAATTATCACCACAATCATTAATTCCATTACATAGCCACATTTTTGGAATGCATCTCTTGCTTTTACATTTAAAATGATCATCTTTGCAAGAACGTTGTTCTGTAAATATACATTATCTATGTTAAAGAGATAAAAACTACAAGAATTAGAAATGATAAAGTTAATTCAAATGAAACAACCAACTAACCAACATTTCATTAATATTAATCAAGTTTTTATTTTTTCATATAATTAAAATGGTTTATTAAAATATTATGGACAATATTTAATAAGCTACAATATTTCATTACGTTCCAATATCAATCTATAAATCTCATTCTGTTACAAAGTTTAAAAGAAATTTAATTTTCTTGAAGTCAAAAATTAAAATATTCTTCATTCTATTTGAAAATGATAAAAATTTATTTACATTTTCATCATTTATTAGGGGTAGTCAAATGAAAACGAGACAGATGGGAAAAAAGTAAGTAAACTGTCTATTATTTCAAAAGTAATTGCCATAACTGTTAATATATTTATCCCACTGTGAGACAAGACGGTCAATGCCTTCATAGAAAAATGTTTGTGGTTGCCTACAGAACCATGATTGTATCCAGGCATGCACCTTTTCATCGGAAGCAAATTGACGGCCACAAATGTCTTTCTTTGGGGCTCCAAAAATATGGAAATATGGGGAGAAATCGGGACTGTATGGACTGTGTGTACACTGCAGAAGTTCCCAGCAAAACTTCTGCAGTTTAGTCAAAACAATCTTGGTAGCACGTGGATGGGCATTATCCTGCAACAGAATGATGCTGTCTGTCAACATTCCTGGGTGTTTGGATTTGATGGCACACTTCAATTTTTGAAAAGTTTCTATGTACCGCTGTGTGTTAATTGTGGCGCCGTGTTCCAGAAAGTCAATGAGCAGCGGACCTCCATAGTGATGGTGGACGCACACACGACTCACTGACCTCACTTTGAGCACATCTAACAGACAAATGGCACAGCAGTGAACGTTTATGCTGTTCCTTCCTGATTCCTAATAGAGGGCACTTCTATATATACACCTACCTGCATTACCAACTTTCATGCCACACTTGTTATATAGTCTGTCTCATTTTCATTTGACTGCCCCTAATATTTGTAAGAATATTGTCATTTTGATGATATCATTTGTTAAGATTTTAAAACCCATAAATAAATATATTGTGAGGGTCGGACCGAATAAAATAAAATTAAATAAAGGAGCTCCAATTAAATTAAATATCTTTATTAAAGTTAAACAAAGAAAACTTCATTTTTCGAAATTTTATGAAAAAGGATATATACATTTCCTTCCCACGGAGCCGTTTCCTATCTCTCGGGAAACCGAAAAATGATTCACGAGGAACTTATCCTAAAAATCGGCGATTGGTGAAACCCAGTAACGTGACGAAAGGGATAAAAGAGGGGTGATGACGAGAAAAGGAGGTCCGTCGTCGCTGTCCGTGAACACGGTCCATCATCACCGTTCATGATCGGGGAAACCCCGTGCCGATCCTCATCGCCGCCGTCCGTTCCTCAAGACAACTTGTCCGATCCGGTTAGAAAACGTCCGACCGTCCGATCCGAAATCGTAGAGGTATGATACCCATTAATGTACACTCTCTCTCGGCGCGTTTCCCTCCACTCCCGCGTGTCCGCTCGAGATAAGCTCAATGTATTTATGTTAGTTATGTTATCGTCTCAATAAATGTTGTTTTGTTGTTAAAAGTCGTCTTTATTTCGAGTATCGCTCACACTTTACCGACGACCCCTCTCACCTCCTCCACTCGACCTGACAAAAGAATCCCGACTTTACGGGATAGAAAAAGCATTTTCTAAGCCATCCACTGACCAGTGGGCAGTTCTCACCGAACTGTTGCCTATCAAAAAGAGGTACGACCTCGTCCTACCTCAGGCTACCCACACTAAGAAAAGAGCAAAATATGCCAAAAAT
>NW_019384888.1:197130-204042 GCF_000671375.1 Centruroides sculpturatus
ATGTGAGGGTCGGACCGAATAAAATAAAATTCAATAAAGGAGCTCCAATTAAATTAAATATCTTTATTAAAGTTAAACAAAGAAAACTTCATTTTTCGAAATTTTACGAAAAAGGATATATACATTTCCTTCCCACGGAGCCGTTTCCTATCTCTCGGGAAACCGAAAAATGATTCACGAGGAACTTATCCTAAAAATCGGCGATTGGTGAAACCCAGTAACGTGACGAAAGGGATAAAAGAGGGGTGATGACGAGAAAAGGAGGTCCGTCGTCGCTGTCCGTGAACACGGTCCATCATCACCGTTCATGATCGGGGAAACCCCGTGCTGATCCTCATCGCCGCCGTCCGTTCCTCAAGACAACTTGTCCGATCCGGTTAGAAAACGTCCGACGCTCCGATCCCACATCGTAGAGGTATGATACCCAGTAATGTAAACTCTCTCTGCGCGTGTCCCTCCACTTCCGCGTGTCCGCTCGAGATAAGCTCAATATATTTATGTTAGTTATGTTATCGTCTCAATAAATGTTGTTTTGTTGTTAAAGGTCGTCTTTATTTCGAGTATCGCTCACACTTTACCGACGACCCCTCTCACCTCCTCCACTCGACCTGACAAAAGAGTCCCGACTTTCCGGGATAGAAAAAGCATTTTCTAAGCCATCCACTGACCAGTGGGCAGTTCTCACCCAACTGTTGCCTATCAAAACGAGGCACGACTCCGTCCTACCTCAGGCTACCCACAATATGAACTGATGCTTTAATTTAACTAAGATATAAAATTAATAATATTTTGTATTTATTTTTTTATTTAATAAATAAATGATCTTACCACAATATTCAGGTTCATCTGAATTATCTCCACAATCATTATCACCATCACAATAGAAGCTTTCTATAATGCACACAAAGTTGAGGCACTGAAATTCATTGGGTTTGCACATGCTTACAGCTGAAATATTAAAAACAAGTATGCAATTTATTTTTAAAAAAGTTAAAATTAAAAAAATACTTATTACATGTTTGAGTATTTAAAAGATAATGTCAATAATAAATTTTAATTTGTCTTCAAAAATAATTTTGAGATAGATTGTAATTTATATGTATGACATTTATAAAAGTCATAACAAATTTATAATTTTATTGTGGAAGTTTCAAACATACTTTAACAACAAATTGGATAACAGAATGAACCAAACTCATTTTCATGGATCTTTAAAAGATATAGTTATATAGAGTTGTTTGAAAAATAATTTAAGATAAAATATATTACAATTAAGAATAAGTATAAAAGATAAATAAAATATTTTAACATCCAAATGTTCCCATTGAGATGCAAGTACTAAAATGATGCTGTATATAAAAGAAATTACTTGAGCAGTATACTGTAGAAAAATCATTGTGGCATTTAAAATTTTTTCATAAAAACAGTGAAAGATGTTAAATATTTATCATTTAATAAATACAAAAATCTTCTAGAATAAGACAAGATTTAACTATTTCAACTAAAACTTGACTAATTAAATTCATAGATACCATATAATTTGCAATCTTTACTCCAAATAACTATAAAATAAATTATCCATGTTTAAGCTCAATAGTTAATCTGGACTTATAATTTGATAATTAGAATAATTCAGGATTGGTTGTCTATATGTATTTAAACTTTTGCATTTATGACACCCTTTGCAATGACTATATCTAATAAAAAGCTAGTATAAGAATAATATTGCCATAAAATTTATTACTATATTATTAATTGCATCTCAATAGGAAGTCCTATTATTAAAATAATCTATTTTTCATAAAATTTCTTATATTGAATTATTTTTTTTGTTTTGTTTTTCATTGCTCTTTTTGAAGTATGATTCCGACACTGACCAAGCAGTTTCAAAATAAAGTATTATTCTGATTT
Source organism: Centruroides sculpturatus (assembly GCF_000671375.1). Lineage (NCBI taxonomy): Eukaryota > Metazoa > Arthropoda > Arachnida > Scorpiones > Buthidae > Centruroides > Centruroides sculpturatus. Next base: position 199,042 of record NW_019384888.1, read on the forward strand.
GTCAATTCCAGTCAAGGCTAGCCATATTGAAAAATCTTGCTGTTAAACTATAAACCATCCTTAAAGAATTTAGAACAAATATTAATATTATAGTCTCATTTTACTATAGCATCTAATTTATGTACATTGATTCATCTGAAGTGATAGAGTAAAGATGTAAATCATCAAGTAAATAATGTCCTCTATGTTTAGTTTTATACCAATGCTTTTCAATCAGAATAAAAATAAATAAATTTTGGATACTTTTGATTTTTATTTAAGTTAATCACGTATTCTGAACCAATTAAGATGTGTAGATGACAAAAACAAACAAAAATAAATGTTTTTGAACTCTTCCTGAGTTCTTCATCAGGTTTTTTTAAACTTATATTCAAACTCTAGTTTGAATTTTATTCCAAAATGAAGATCCATCAAGGAAACATTAAAAAACCTGATGGACTCAGAAGGCGTTCAAAAGCATTCATTTTTGTTTGTTTTCATCATCTACACACTAATTGGTTCAGAATATGTAATTAACTATATCCCGGTGTAGTGAGAGGTCGTTTAATTTAAGTTAAATTTATGTAAATAATACATTAAGTTGAATAATTTCTTTTGAAATAGAAATTTGTAATAATAAATTTTTTGGTAAATTTTTCATTAATTTCCTTTTTTAGACATTTAAAGCATTGATAAATATATTTTAAAAAACAGNACATTTCCGAGAGAGAGTCCATCAACCATTTATATGTGAAAATACATACCTCGATTCTTATCCAGGGAATAACCTATAAGCAAGATAACTTCTTACTAATTTTTTTTCCTCTCTGACAAGAACAGTGCAACTTCCTCACTCTTCCCGGAAGACTTCGAACTCACCGAACACTGCAACCGTTCAACCGATCTTGAGTGCCGACGATCTCATAAAATCTTAATCCCAATACGTATCACAAAGTGGTATCAACCAACAGGAAACTTCTCCAATAGTCCAACCAAGTTACATCCGTAACTCCCATATTACAATATCTTCCAGAGAAGCACGAGCAAACAAGATCAAGAACTCCTAACAGATACACGTGGCCCGCATCGAACTTTGAACTGTTACCCTCGTACTCAGGAGCTGAAAAACGTCAATCAACTAGGCGGGTATCTACACAACTAACGGAAGAGGAACTACACTTCCTCTCGGTTCACTAACCGAAGACGTTCACTTATATTCTAACATGTTATAGAATTTTTGTTTGTTTGTTAAAATGAATCAAAATACTTAAGTGTCGGAACCCAGAGATTGTTAATATTATTACAGAGAGAGTGAATTGTACCCCTTTTACCCAAATTCAAAATCGAACTTGCTCCTTAAAGAACAAGTACGATTTTAGAAAGGCCGAAGTAATGTGAGGATCGGACCGAATAAAATAAAATTAAATAAAAGAGCTCCAATTAAATTAAATATTTTTATTAAAGTTAAACAAAGAAAAACTTCATTTTTCGAAATTTTACGAAAAAGGATATATACATTTCCTTCCCACGGAGCCGTTTCCTATCTCTCGGGAAACCGAAAAATGATTCACGAGGAACTTATCCTAAAAATCGGCGATTGGTGAAACCCAGTAACGTGACGAAAGGGATAAAAGAGGGGTGATGACGAGAAAAGGAGGTCCGTCGTCGCTGTCCGTGAACACGGTCCATCATCACCGTTCATGATCGGGGAAACCCCGTGCCGATCCTCATCGCCGCCGTCCGTTCCTCAAGACAACTTGTCCGATCCGGTTAGAAAACGTCCGACCGTCCGATCCGAAATCGTAGAGGTATGATACCCATTAATGTACACTCTCTCTCGGCGCGTTTCCCTCCACTCCCGCGTGTCCGCTCGAGATAAGCTCAATGTATTTATGTTAGTTATGTTACCGTCTCAATAAATGTTGTTTTGTTGTTAAAAGTCGTCTTTATTTCGAGTATCGCTCACACTTTACCGACGACCCCTCTCACCTCCTCCACTCGACCTGACAAAAGAATCCCGACTTTACGGGATAGAAAAAGCATTTTCTAAGCCATCCACTGACCAGTGGGCAGTTCTCACCGAACTGTTGCCTATCAAAAAGAGGTACGACTTCGTCCTACCTCAGGCTACCCACACACATTACGATTTATGTCTTCCTTATTATTCACACGTCCATTAGCTACTAACATTTCCATAAAACGTTACCACACATTAAAAATTATTTTCACAGTATGGTCGGCGTATCTTTCAAACCTTCTAAATAAGACTGTATAATGCATAGAAAAAGAAATCCATTAACGTGACTATGAAAGAAATAATATTCTTCTCTAATAGCACTTAACTAATACTCAAACTTCGACACAAAACCTTGTCGAACTTTTTTATTCAAATTTTCGAACGTTTTTGGCTAGTTTGAATGGCCTTCATCAGGAGTAGAGGAATCGAATGATTCTAATTTCTATAGTGGCATTTGTTCAGGAACTTTTTAAATTTTCTTAGACTTAGAATCAGTCTAGTGCTCGCAGGCTCGTGCATAAATAATTACAATCTATATTGATACAGTACTGTACATACTATACAAACTATACATGCATATTATACCTGAATAATTAACTAACTAAATAAAATAAATATGTAACAGCATAACACTATACAAAACTGCATAACACAATTGCTAATATAGAGAAATACACTATAGTGCCTGTTTATTTAACTGATCGTCCCTGTATTTCATAATAAAATACAGTAATCAAATTGAGCCCGCTCTCCAAGCTGTTGAGACTTTACTGGACTCTCTGAAGTTTATTGCCAATCTTGCTAAAAGGGGCCCTCTTAGTGCCCACAGGGCGGAAAGAGTTTAAAAAAAAGGCTGTTTCACACTATGACCGACTGGGCCGAAAGACAAATTTTTATGACAAACGGATCAGTACATAAATCGTAAATTTAAGGAAAATAAATTCTAGAGCTTTTTCTGTACTGTACTTCGTGCATCTCTCTCATTCATTAAATTTAGTTGTAAATGATGCTACCAAAGTAACAGTTAATTTTTTAACATTATACAAGAATTGTACACGTTTTTTTCTACATCCCTTAAAGATGGGACATACGAAATCGTAATATCACTGGTTTAACATTGAAATCCGTGAGTAATATAAAATCGGAGAGCGGAATAAAAATAAAAAAAAATCCATTAAAATCATGTCAACTATACAGAACTATCGTAAAAACATACCAGTAAATTCTTATCAGTTGGGTTAAGTTGTAAATCTACTCGTGATTCACATAATCGGGCGAGGGCGGCTAATAGCCCAGAACCGATCCTTGATAGAGTTGGATGTGGTATACATGTAGCATCCACCCGAGGTCCTAGGCTTCCACAAGCTTAACCGAATGAGGTTGATGCTCTGTAAAGCGCATGCGCGAATCTGGCTTTTTGGATGCTGACAATACAGCGCTTCCACTCCGCCACTAATATTCGAATATACAATAGCAATCTTATCTTTTTTTCACGTGTAGTGTAGAAATTTGTAATAAGGTACATAATGTGGTTATAATGAAATATTGTGCGATTATTTTCATATAATTAAAATTAATACGTATTTATTTTTTAGAAAATATAAGGGAAGCGGCGCATCCACCGCTTCCAATGACAGCACGCCACTGCTGGCGACTTATTCAATATATTGATAGTTCGCTGGCTTCGTTGTCCTTTCTTTGATATTTTAAAACAAACCTATTTCACTAGCGCTTGGTACATGACAATGCTAAAACCACGTCTGTGATTGGTTAAAGCGTAATAGCTATCGATAGCATGGAACCTACACACATCTCGATCGACTACCGGTAGCGAAACCCACTTAACGTGGAGCACAGAATAGAGATGTCTTTTAGGTTCGTCAACTGCCTTTCGCTAAAGGGACTTATCGGAAGAGCTCAGAATAGGTCCCCTGATCCTCCATGTCACTTGGACCATTTAATTTATATTACGTCGTCAGTGCTGTTTTTCTTGATCTCACCATAATTCCATTCATCGTGAACAATTATAGTTTGATCGTAAAGTCCTCTGCAGTTGGCCAGAGTTAACATCATAACTAACTGTTGAGAGCAACGAGAAAGTCTTTCTCGTTGGCCTCGTTTAACTTTTTACTACGTGTCATTACTTTATTCCAAGAAGCTCCTCTCATTTCCCTGTCCACTACAGAGGGACTTTACGATCATACTTTATATCAGCACATGCTTGCTTAAGTGAATATCATAATTTTCTAGGCTTATTTGTAACAGATATCTATAAAAAGAAAACCCTTACATTGTAATATTTATTCTTTAGAGCACTCTTCAGAAGTGTTATCCATAGTTTCATATAAACAAGTAAATTTTGGCAAAATAGTTATTTGAATAGCGTCAACGTCAAATAATCCTTCTTTTTAACATTCCTACTTGCATGGGTGACTATACTTTCCACCAACATGACAGAAGCAATCTGTATCTTGCAGTGGCGTGCTGTGACATTTGATGATAGGGAAGCTGTGTTTCTATAAGAAGCCGACTTCCAGGGGCAATCAGTCAGCAATGGTCTAGGGCAGGGGTCGGCAACCTTTTGAGTCGGAAGAGCCAAAATTACAATTTACAAAATTTCAAAGTTTTTAAAGAGCCACAAAATTTTTTCTTGCCAATAATAAATAGTACTCGCATAAATAAAGTTTTGTGATAAAAAAACGAATCTATTTATTCATATATAAGTAGTGTTTTTCACAACAAATTGTATTAAGCCCTGGTCACACTATGCGATTTCTAGCCGCGCAGGCGACTGCAACTGCAACAAGCGCGAGTCGCGCGCGTTTTCTCGTGGTCACACATTGTTCGTTGACGTTGCAACTCGGAAACACGTGACCCTATAATAAACCAATAAAATTACAGTAGCTTGTTTTTGACTACTTTCGTGAGTTTGCCGATATTTTACGTTCTACTTCAGAGTATTTACGGAATTTTAGCCACTTTTCTTATTAAAATAGCAAGCAGTT
>NW_019384888.1:204518-226857 GCF_000671375.1 Centruroides sculpturatus
AATCTTTATATGTGTGCAGCTTTCACCCAAGGTCGTAGGCTTCCACCGGCTAAACCGGGTGAGGTTGGTGCTCTGTAAAGCGCATGCGCAAATCTGGCTTTTCGTAATCTGAAAATACAGGAGATTCTACTCCGCCACTAATATTCTAATATACAATAGCAATTTTTTTTCCACGTGTAATATAGAAATCTGTAATAAGATACATAATGCGGTTATAATAAAATATTGTGCGATTATTTTCATATAATTAAAATTAATATTTATTTATTTTTTAGAGAATATGAGGGAAGCGGCGCTTCCAACGCTTCTAATGACGGCACGCCACTGGTATCTTGTGAGAAAGACTGGTCCGATCTTACATAGATCCATCTGAAACGAAAAGTATATGTATCCCTGGCCGTCATCACGATGTGAGTGTTCTTGCCGTCCAACAAAAATTTGGAGCATATTTAGTTTCATTGTATTATAACTTCAATATATATATATATTTATCTAAATATCTTACTTTTCTAATATCCATCCATTTAGAGAAAATGATTCTTGTTGCATGGACAAACTGTATAAAAATTCCTTATCATTCTTATGTTATTCAGTGAGTTACAAGTTTTTTAGTTCAGAGCAGAATGTTACTCAACTGATAGTATTCTCTAAAGTTTAGAGAATTCTCTATGTAATATTGTATAAAGAATACTCCTCTAATTAGAAATAGTATTTTCTACACACACACACTTGTTACTTTAAATTTTTAAAATCTAGTTTAGAAAATAAAATATATTTTTAAATAGATTAATAACAGAGAACTAATAATTAATAATCAGAGAACTTATCATGTGATGATACATATTTGCTCCAGTGCTTCATTAAGCTACAACATAAACATCCATACTGACTCATGAGTGGGGAGATCCAGGAAAATTTCACATGTTTTTGTAGTGTGAAGTCATATGCCTTTCAATGCACTGCTACTAATTTGAGAAACATTCAATGCCCAGGTTTTACCTGTCCAGGTAAACACCTGAATAGTTTGAAAGCAGCCTCACATTTGATCAGCTGTTTCATTCATAAATCTATTAGATTATAACTTATGAAAATAATAAAACAAAATATTGAGAAATAATTTATTTTTACTGAAAGAAATTTTTTGAATGAGTTATTAAATTATATAAAATTAGATAGAATGTTTTATTTCTTTCAATGGCAGAAATAGAATATTAAGTAGAAATAAAATAAAAATATACAAAAAACGAAAGTTTATAAAACATTGTATTTAGATAATTTTGAAATGTTACATCTCTAAAAGAACAAATAATATTTTTATTTAAAAAGAATTTCATTGCATTTTTTCATCTTGATACATGTAATGAAGTTTCATGCAGTCATCTTCACTAATAACTTTCCATCCAGTTTTGCTCATATGACAAACTAGGAAAAAAAATGAAATTTTAAAATAATAATAGTATTAATATATCAATTATTGCTATTTTAAAAATTTATAAATATTTTGTTTAAAATAAAAACTTAAAATTTAAAAGTTTTCAACATATATAGGGTGATCAAAAAGCAACTTTATAAAGGCAAATATTTTTATTGAAGAAATAAAAATGACACAAGGTTGATCTACAAGCAATGTGTTATTTCTAAAAATCATCCAGCTTGTTCACACATTTATCACAATATTTAATGAGCTTGTTCATTGTATCCTCAAGTCCTGTTGTTGCATTCATATAGCAACATCATTTTTCATTTTACCAGGTGACTGTAATGATTTATTTAAATATGAGAAAATGTAAAAATCAGGAGCCAGATCTGGACTATGGGGGAACAATGAAGAACCTTCCATCAAAACATCTGCAGCAAATCAACAGTCCAACATGCCATATGTGATCCAGCATTCATGAAGAATAATGCCTCATTAAGGAGTCCAAAATATTCTCTCCAAATGGTTCCTTTCAAGCTTTAGCAGATGGAACCTTTTGACACAAAATCAAATAATTTCTCAAATTTCTTTAAAAAACCATTTTTCTAATCGTATTGTCATTTGGAAATACTACATCACAATTATCTTATATTTGTGTGTCATTGTTATCATTCAGTGTTGTCAATTCAGTGGCTACATCACATAAATAAACTATAACAAAAACTAATTTCTATAAATAATTTTTTCAACTAATTTCAAGAAATATATTAGAAAATTTTGTCCAAATTCCATATACAATGTTAAATTAAATACAATAAAACATTTTCTTCCCTTTCAGAATTAAAAATTTATAACTAATGTAATTACTTTCATTATATTGTAAAAGTTTGTACTACAAAAAATTCATTATAAGATTTTAAATCTTAGAAATATGAAGACTATTTTTAAAATTTTTTTTGTGAATTTTTATTAAACAATCTGTATTTTGGTAACATACTTTTTTATGAATATTATCTGAAGATATTTATAACAACTGATTTGTAAAATATATTGAATTTCAAGTACTGTAGTTGAAATGTTATTTGCATACTAAATCATTCAATTCTTAAATTAGAAGTGAGTGTTTTCACCATAGCAACATTAGACTGCAAATTTGATTTCAACAATTATTATTACATAATTAAAATGCCTCAATGTCCTTTTTTTCTCACTAAAATGTAAATTTTCGACTATAAATTTGTATCTTCTATTATCAGGACTTATTATACTGGCTTTACAGATAATGATACAAAGTTTAACAGAAACCAATTTTTATTTTATTCCATATACCTGGTATATTTTTACAGTAACAGAAACCAATATTATAACAGAAACCAATTTTTATTTTATTTCATATACCTGCTATATGGAATAAAATAAAAATTGGTTTCTGTTAAACTTTGTATCATTATCTGTAAAGCCAGTATAATAAGTCCTGATAATAGAAGATACGAATTTATAGTCGAAAATTTACATTTTAGTAATTATTATTACAGTTTGATAAAATATTCTTGTGTCATCATGTTCATTTGACATTGCACTTACAGATTTCCATTAACTTTTGCTAAATTATGTTAATGAAAGAAAGAATATGCCAGAAAATTAAAAAATGATAAAAGGTAATAGAACAAGATAGGGATTATGTTATAGAATACATATTTTGAGGAAAATACAAAAGATGTCTTTAACTAAAAAATTTAAAAGTTTAAGAACAAAAAAATTAAGTTTTTACTTACAACTTTGTTTTTTAGTGAAAAGTGTTAAGGATAAGCTAATTTAAGAAATTTTTTCAGAAACTTAATATATTTAAATGCAATAATTTTTTATTAACAATGACAGTAAATAAATGTATGAAATTACTTAAATAAATTACATTATTTCATACCTCTAACAATGCCTCCACTGTAAGCATCTCTGTATGTAGCATGATAGATGGCTCTGCGAGCAAGATCAAAAGCATCATCATCACTCATATCATAGTCATAGCCACGATCCATTACTCCATAAGCATAAATTGATCCAGATCCAACTGAAAACATATCTCCAGCAAAGCGATTACCTTCAGTATCTAAATAATATAATCCTGGTCCCTGAAAAAAAAATTATATATTTTCTAAGTTATTTTTCTAAGTTTTATATAAGTTATTATTATTTATATAATTTTAACAAAACAAATATATGGGTCTACATACTTTTTTATCCCATCCTGATATCATAACACCCTAAAAAAAATTAATATGATATTGAGTAAATTTTTTTAAAATTTTAGTTTTAAAACAAACTAATTTTTTAAACTAAAATTAAATTGATAGAATTTTATTAAAAAATAGAGTTGTATAAGAATTATTTGTATTAAATTTAAAAAAACAAAAAGGAAATCAAACTTAACTTTATATATATAATTACACTGATACTATAATTATGTAGTCTAAATACAAATTATATTTCAAATATTTTTACATAATTAAACTATAATTAAGATTTCTGTAAAGGTTGTAATTTAAAAAATTTTTTAATTTTAAGCTTACCATTGATAAACCCATTCCTTTATAATTGAACAATATGTTTGCTAATAATTTAGAAGCTGCAGCTACAGATATACGTTCTTTGTTTCTTAATTCATAAATCCTTAAAATAAGAATATTTTTGATTAAAATATAATTTTTGCATTACACAATATACATTTAAAACACAATAATATTGAATATTACATTATGAAGTATAGACATGCTTAAGTTTTTAGTTATGATATGTAAGTAATCACAAGATTTACATACATTTTTTTGTGATATGTAAGTAATCACAAGATTTACATACATTTGTGATATGTCAGATATCACAAGATTTACATACATTTTTTTTATATTCAGTTTAGAGCAAAATAAAAGTTATATTGCCAATATTTACCAGTATTTCTTTGATTAATTCAAAGGACAGAAAATATTTTCTTAATATTCTATTATTTCAATTTGTTAATATAGAATTATTCCAAAATACAATATTTAAAAAAATACTTTTCCATTGATTTGAACTGTTTTATAATAATTTATCAAATTTATTATAATGATTTTTTTCATGTAACATTTACACATACAATTTTAATTTTTAAAATTTTAAATCTGCATCAGTTGATCACATTAAATATTGTGATAATTATCAAAATACAGTCAAACTTTACCTTTCAAACAATTTGGTTTACAAACATAATTTTGAACTCATATTTGCCCTGGTTGCTGTATGATAACTCAGCTGCCAAACAAGCTACTCTGCAAGAGCTGGCCTCAGATTATACACACACACAGATGATCAACTCCCTACATTTCCTATATTAATGTCGATGACACAACCAATCACCGATGCGATTACAGACTCATAATTTAGTGGCACTGAGATGGCCTCACATCATTAGACATCACAATGCAAATCATTAATAAATTGATAATTAAATTAGATTTCAGAGCACATGTGGGAAAGACACTATTTCCAGTTTTTGGTACATGCTGCAAAGTAATGATGCGTATGATTAAAGTGAGAATAAATAATCCTTTTCTTGTTATAACAGTTGTTTGAATATGTGAATCACCTCTAAAGTCTGAACAAGGGTTTTTCCTTAGTATTTTTATTTAGAAAATTTTTTAAATTGAAATTTTCCAGCCCTATTGAAAATTTTATTAATTTTAAAAATAATGAAATAATTAAAACTCTGGCCTTTTCACTGAAACTAAAACTAAAATCAAAATTAATTAATTAATTAAAATTAAAATAAAATTAATTGAAACATAAGAGAGGCTGCAGCTGACATTTTCAGCCCAAAATATGAACGTCAAACGTTGAGCGCCGCCATCTGGCAATTCTAGAAGATTGACAATGGCATTTGCTACATCTAGCATGGTGAGTTTGGCTTAAACTTCTTCATTTTTTTGTGTTTGGGGTTAAAATTATGACATATTTTATTAAAATAATGATTATTTAAGCATTTATGAATAATATTGTAAAGAAACAGACTATTTTAATCCAGAAATTATTTAATTATTCAATTTTTTTGCGATGTGAAGCGCCTATAGAATTTGCATATATTTCTGTTCATAATAGCTTATCATAATTCTGTAGGAGTACATTTGCTCTTTCACAGCATCAGCTACCATCAACAGTGTAATACATTTGTAAATTTTCTAAAAATAATTTCCAGAGCTGTTTTTGGATTTACATAAGCCACTACTTCCCTCAACAAAAGTTTTGAGGTAGTCCTATCATCCTATAATACAATATGAGACATGATACTAATTAAAAATAATTATTTAGTGTCATTAAACATACTATAAATATTGTTCTAAATTTTCCGATGATTTAGCTGTTTTATATGTTGATTTAGTGAACATCTCTTCAATAAAAAAAAACCTTTCTGGTAGACTACCTCACAGCCAATTCGGGTTATAAACTCCTTTTATTGTTTTTACAGATTCATTTCGAGCTAGGTTAATTTACTAGCTCCTCCTCAGTGCTTAAGAGTTTCCATGAGTTTCATATGATCTAATTTTCACACCGTAAAAGTACCGTAGAAGTGTGAAAATTAGATCATATGAAACTCATGGAAACTCTTAAGCAATGAGGAGGAGCTAGTTAATTAATCTAGCTTGAAATGCATCTGTAAAAAACAATAAAAGGAGTTTATAACCCAAATTGGCTGTGAGGTAGTCCACCGGAAAGGTTTTTCTCGGATTGAAGAGACGTTCACTAAATCATACTATAAATACTTTAAAATAGTTTAATTTGTTTATTTACCTTCGCTAGTAACACTTGTCATCGTTAACTTTTCCACCATTTTTCAACAATATGCCATGAGTCAGTGTGCGACATGAATGTGTGGCGTAACGTTCAAACGTTACACCACACATTCATGTTGGAGTTCAAACATTAAACGTGTACTTCTGCTTGGCGTATAAGTTTAACACTTGAACTTTGGCCACAACCTCTCTATTATCTTGGAAAGTGTGGATAAAGCACTTGTGGTTCATCTTGATTAATTTAGTTATTTCATCCAGGCAGTTCAGTTTCTATACCACTTCTTTGGAAAATGTTAGTTTCAGTTTCCATTTCAATTAGTAGTGACTAATCATCTTACTTTAAAACAACTTTTAGGAACAAATGAATTTTTAATTTATCTTGTTAACTTATCTTATTAACAAGATCACATATCTTAAACTTACTGTACACAGTAAGTTTAAGATATGTGATCATTATTATGATAATTTCAATACTTCAAAATTAAAAAGATAAAAACATTTATCCTAATTTGAATATTTAAATCTGAAGTTCAAAAGCAGAGGTTTGACTGTATTGCATTTAAAAGTTAAAAAATACTTTTAATTATTTTATTATAAAACATTTAATCCGTATACAATAATTTAAAACACTATTAATTTCTTACCAGAATATTTCTTTACAAATTTCAAAATTTAATAAAATTTTTCAAATAAAGGCAACCTCATATAATATAGTTTCATTCTAATGTGGATAGAGAATTGCAGCAAACCTCAACAGCATTTTTGAGCCTTCCTTACTATTGCATATAATTTTTCAACTCTCTTTCTCTTTTTTCTTTTGTGAATATTGGCATAACATCTATCTTGCTTTTAAGAATTGAAAACTATCTTTAAAACCCATTACACCAAAAAATACTAATAGATTTTGGAAAAATAATTCAAATCTAATGAAATGGTAGAATATAAACATTATTTACTTGCATAATGTATCAAAATAATAACTTTTTTACTTAAAGAAGTAATGTTGATGACATTAAATGCACATTTGGATATTACTATCAATTCATTTGGAAAAGCAATTGAATAGGCAGAAAACAGAATCAATCCAATAGTATAACTTGCAAAGTTGGAAAGAGAAAGATTCAATGACTATCAAAGACATACAAGTACTTGGGATTTACCAGCTTTTGTACAAGTAACATTTAGTAAGAATGGCATCAAAAGTAAACTAATCATTTCAGAAATGATAGCTGAGATAAAAATTCCAAATTTTCAAATTTTAACTCAAACATACAGAAACTTAGCTGGGCAATTAAAATCTTATTTTTTTACTGAAATCAGTAAAAAGTTCAAAAGGAGGTTCAAAATGCCTAGGTCCATACTATGAAATTTACAATGATCAAGCAAAAGCAAGCAAACCTAGATTACTGATTTTCAAAAAAGCAGAAGATACATGAGATCTATATGCAGTCGAAGAAAGTTTAGAAGTCAAAACTATTGTATGCTGGAGAAAATTTTGTTTGCTTGTGCTTAGTAGTGGTGAAGAGGAAGAAACTTAAATGAACACACTTTATTTGATGTACAGGTACCTCTTGTACAACAAAGCACTCCTACAAACAACACAGTTTCACTCTAACACGATTTGAGAAATCCTCTGCACAAAATTTCACAATTTTTAAGTGTAAACTCCATTATTTGATATTTATTTTATTCAAGTAAGCACTTATAAAATAAATATTTTTAGAAGATAATGTAGGTTAGTGCATAAGTAATTATAAATAATACATTTTTATTAACTTTCTAAAAATAAAATTACCTGCACTTTTCTCCTAAAACTCTCTGCCAATATACACAATCAGCAGCACCTCCAGCCATTGTACCCAACAGATACTCATTAATTTCAATTATTTTCTTTATAGTCTGTGATCCTGAAAAACAAAAATTAATAATCAATCTCTGGCATAAATTTTAAGCAAAAGGTGATTAGAATTATTTCTACTAAGAATAAAATAGTCACTATGTACTAGTATTTGTATTACAAATAATATAAGTGCAAAATGAATTTTTAATTTATCTTGTTAACTTATCTCATTAACAAGATCACATATTTTAAACTTACTGTGTACAGTAAGTTTAAGATATGTGAACATTATTATGATAATTTCAATACTTCAAAATTAAAAAGATAAAAGCATTTATCCTAATTTGAATATTTAAATCTGAAGCACAAAATTTCAGAATAGCAATCAAAATATCCAAACAATTTCAATGTATGAAATAATGCTATTGCCAAATATATACAGTAAAGCATCGATTATCAGACTCAATTAGGGACTGGGGTTGGTCGGATAATTAAAAAGTCGGATAACTGAAAAGTATGAAAAAATCCATTATTAGTGTAGTATATTATTATATCCCATGTAATTAGTATATCGCTATTAACCAACTTTGCGTTGAATTTTCATCGATGGTAAGCCTAACAAATTTTTTTTAAAATAATAATCGTCGCTATTGTATCGTTAAAAATTATTTTTAAATTATTTAATTGCTCACAAAACAAACCACCACTCGTAATTAGAAAATTAAGCCTCGTTTAAATACTGGCCTCCCTTCAATGGTCAAGCCAGTTTTGCCAGCTAAAACACACAAAAATTTAACAAAAATAATATTAAAGTAGCCAAGACATAGCCAAATATTGTAGCGCCACATCACTAGCGAACATTTGAATTTGCCGACTAGAACGCGGTCGGTTAACCGAGGTGACGGTTAATCGGGGGTTGGATAATCGATGCTCTACTGTATATATAATTTAGTTATTAGTTAATAATGGGATGATTAATTTGAATCAGGAATTGGAAAAACTGAGCATTTTCTAATAATCAGAATTAGAATTGAGCAAATCTCATCATAGTTTTCAATTCTTAAAAGCAATTCTTCCACATTTAATTATTTGTTTCAGTCAAAGATTAAAAATTTTTAAAATTTTAATTAAGTTATAAGCAAATTAACATTGATTGAACTATTGGGCTACTTACTTTCAAATCTGCACCAGCAGCCAGCAAAATAATTTTATATATAAACAAACATATTTTTATTGAAAAAATATAAATTTTTAAAAATATTTTGTGTGTTTACTTATAATAATAAAATGATTCATTATAATTAGGAAGGTTTTTGTTATGATTCAGAGACAATAGTGTAATATGTTATATTTTCAAATGTGATTTGTGCAATTCTGGGTAAAAATACTTGTTTTGCCAAGTTTATTGCTGTTTTGAATTTTAAGAATTGATTTTTCCAGATGAGTCAGTCTATACATTCATGGCTCAAGTGAATGAATTCAAAAATTAGTTAACTTGTAATGCTGATATTTGTTCAACTCATTGCATCACTTGCAAACCTCATTTAGTGTTAAATATAATGAATTAAAGCATTTACAAGACATGTAGATTGGGACAAGCATAAAGGAAGAAGTGCATTTTCTCATTTACCTTCCTCCCATGTCATTACATCAGCCAACAAAGAATTTCCAAAGATGGTCACCCCACATGATATGACAGGATAGTTCTTTGAATAAAAATGAATTAGTTGTGAGCATTTTTTTTTTTTTTTTTTTTTTTGAGAATGGTGTTGCAGTATTAAATTTATTTGAATAAGATTACAAATTTATTTTGTAGTACACAATAAAAACATGTATATCTATGTATAAATAGAAATTTTCGTTTCTTTTAAAAGACTGATTCTGGATTTTCCAATAATTTTTCATTCTTAAGCTTGATATATTAAGCTTATCAATTAATCATTCAATCAATCAACCAATCAAGCAACATTAATTAAGCTTGATAAGCTTCATTAATGAATTTACCATGCTCATAATGTAAAACATTAATTTTTCTAAACTAAAATAAACTTTAGAAATTATTCAAAAGAATCGGAATCTAGAATTTTTAGCAGAATTGGAATTGGGAAAAATTTTGGTATCATCTAATCACTTATATATATAACAGTATAATAGACTCCATATTTAAAATCATACAGCATTCTGACAGTCACAACAGAAACTTTATTTCATGCAGAAAAATCATTTATAAAAACAGGAAGGTCAAAATAGAAAATCATAAAGCAGGAATCTTTCTACTGTATATAATACAGTAGATCCCCCTATAACACAGGTTCATAGAAACACGCTAAAAGAGACTTGTATAATACGGTAAGACGTCATCACCAACTCGTGTCGCAAGAGGATTGGTCTAGAATCTAGACCTATAGCTGATATTGCACAAACTATGAGTTTAAACGAGCACTGGACCTACAAAAAATCATTTATTATTCAATGACCATAAAAATTATATTTTTATTAATGATGTCTCCAAAGTTATTTTTCTGTGAAAAATTTGCTGATCAGAAAACACGTGCCCGCTGTTCAATGACAATGTAAGCTCCTCAACAAAAACAAGCTTAAGCAATGGCGTCATCGAACGGTGCACACTCGGTAAGTAATCCTATAATTTTTTTGTTTATAGCATAGTTTATATGGATTATGCCCAAAAAATTATACGTATTTTGGAAATGCTGAGTCAAATTAGTCTAGAATTGATTCATTTTATGAAAGAAAACCTTTCAAACAGTCGTAGTCCATAAACTGTATATGTGCTGGGCTGTGATTGGCTCATATTTAAGAACTCTTAGAACATCAATTTCATAAAGAATGGAACGTATCTACCGTGTTATAGGGGGGGCCACTGTACTGTGTTCTTATATTGTACACTAGTATAAAGATTTTTATTTTTAAAATCTAAAATAATAAGTATTCCTTTGAATATCAAGCAAAAAATAATTGAAGATTCTGATACTTTTTTCATATTCTCAATATGCTGAAATGTACAGGATTCACAAAAATTAATTGAAAACAGAAATAGCAGTTGTGCAATAAAATGCATAGTTTAAGTCATTTACACGTTTCATTAAATAAAGTAAAAATATCCTAAATTAAATTTATTTTAATATATGTATGAAACTTCTTACCAATGTAACTACCACTAGTTGCTCTGGAATCAACAGCAATAACAATTCCACCTTTGTATTTAAAAGCTAAAGTTGTTGTTCCTTTATTATAATTTATAGAAATACGCTTTCCACTGTCACATATTTTAATATCCTTAATTCCAAGTGCAGCCTGATAAATAAAATTAAATATCAAATTTATTCATTACAATATATATACATACATTCCATTTATATAAAACATACTAAAATGTAAATACTGTACACACAATAATATCCATTTTTAGAAAGAAGAATGTAATCACACAAGGAAAAATTATTCAAATTTAGAAACTTAACTTTAATTAATAGGTCAAATGAGAGCAATCCAAGTTGGTAAAAATATGAGTATGGTCTCTCAGACTGCAAAGGACTTTCAATAAAGAAATGGAAAAACTATTTTTTTATAAGTAAGGTCAAGATTAAAAGTTTATTCATGAAGACTTGGTATAGTTTATTGGGCACATACAGATATTAAATGTGCCAATCAAGAAAATATTTTGTATTTTATTTGTGACAAGTGTAAGCAGTGAAGTTCATTATAAACTTTCAAAGATTTGTTCGTTTTCTCAGTATTCATTTTTTGAATAAATAATGTTATTGATTATAGTACAATAGTAGAATAGTGTACTATTCAAAGAATTCTGTATTTTATTTGCTTGAATAAAACTCAAAAAACAATTTAAATTATCATTAAGCTCTTAATACCCTTTAGAATAGTAACTGGATGACAATATTTGCACTGCTTAAATTTGTGACTTTTTTATTTTAGAAATAATTAGTACTTTCGGCAAAATTTTAAAGAAATTTTACCCTGTATTTTATATGAAGCACTCTTTCAGGTATCATATTACTGTTGTAAAATCAATTTTTCTCAAATCTTATATTGGCTACAGCCAAAAATATTAAGGTGATCAATACAGCACAACTCTCCCCTACTTCTTTACATTTACATACATTTTTAGAGCTGTGGCTCTAACCTCGAGATTTTAATGTACTATAAGATCAGCAGTTTCCAAATAATCAGCAGTAGTCCTCAAATAATTATGGTCTTTTGAACATTGTTTTATATGAACCTAATAAATTTATTTGGTGTTAAACTTAGCATAACTGCCAATGTTCAAAGGATTTTTTCCTTTACCTCATAATAGCTTTTACTTTCCTGGCTGTTATGTATACATAACAAGGGTTGACAGACAAAAAATTGCTCATTTACATAGGTAGACATACATTTAAGTATTTCATATTTATCTTAGAACCATTAAGCACATGAAAGATTTTGAAGAGTTTTTTCATCTTGATCTCTTAAAATATAAATCTATCTATAAAAACAAGATGTAAAGTATTTATAAATTCATTTTTATGTATTTATTATTGTACAAGGGCAGTTTTTTTCCAACCCTTAATGGTCCATAAAACAAAGACAAGTGTAAATAATAGAATAAATTTATTACCAAAAGTTAGGTACAAACATGGTTACTTTTTGACATAATCACCATGAAGATTGAGGCATTTATCATATTTATGGACGAGCTTTGCAACACCTTCTTCATAGAATGCTGCCGCCAGTGACTTGAGATGAGCCTTAATGTTATTTTGAAGATCATCATTAGTCTCGAATCTCTGCCCTCCTAGCCATGTTTTCAGTTCAGGAAAGAGGTGGAAGTTTTCACATATTAAAAAGTTCCAAGCTAGGTAGAAATCTGAAAGGTGGAAGTAATCACCATCTTTAAACACCCAGCATATTGCCCCAATTTAGCATCGAGCAAATTCCACCTCTTCTCTGAATTGAATATATGGCGAGGAGGGCAGAGGTTCGAGACTAATGACCATCTTCAAAACAACATTAAGGCCCATCTCAAGTCACTGGTGGCAACATTCTATGAAGAGGAATTGCAAAGCTCGTCCATAGATATGTCATACATAACTCCTAATTTTGTTTATACAAGTACATATATTTTTTAATATATCATATTTATATATATCCTTTATTCCTTATATAAACTTTTAATATTGTACATGTAATCATTTTTTTCTTTTTCTTTTGTCTTATTTGTACTTTTATTTGTTGTATTATTGTATATTTACCTTTTCTATTGTATATTTACCTTTTCTATTGTATGTGCAGTTTTACCATCATGATTATTTTTTTGTAGCCTGTCCTTTTATTACTATGAATATAATTTCAGTATTTTAATTGTATTTATAATTGTAATTATATAGTATTTTTATAATTGGTTTTGTATTAATTATCTGTACTAATATTATAAAGAGGTAAAGTTTGTAAGTTTGGATATAGGAGGTAATCTCCAAAACTACTCATCCGATTTCAAAAATTCTTTCACCAATATTTAGAATGAACCTTCAGGGTGAACATAGGCTGTATATTATTCTGTTAAACATTCATATAAATTAAAAGATATCATCTAGGTAAGCATTATATTTTTGGTGTCAGTGGGTGGCGAGGGGCAAGATGCATATGTATATGAGATAGGTAACCGAGATGAGTTCAATGGTACCCTACTTTTGGACCAGAAATGAAAAATAAGAAAGTTATCATATTTACAATTTCTTGCCTTTCACAATGCATTCTATGCCATTTTAGTTTTCCACTAGGTGGCGTTTGACTGTTCATGCTCCTGACAGACCTCCCAGAGGGGGCCGCCAGCAGGCTGCCAAGTGTTTAACATCACTAGTTATTGATTCACGGTAGTTCTTGAACAAAAGAAATAAAAGGAAGTGCCGTTCAACTGTTCGTACAATTTCTTGCCTTTCATAGTGCTTTTTTAATGGTTTGCAGACTTTACCGTAAGATGGTGGTACTAGCAACTATGGTGTCATCTGCATGATAGCATTAAAAAAGTATGATAACTTTCTTATTTTTCATCTCTGGTCCAAAAGTAGAGTATCGTTGAACTCATCTCAAACCCCTCAGTTCAGATATATATTCAAAGTCCCGAGAATGCATAGGTGGTAATCTACATAATCCCCAATAATCTTTCACATTTTCTACATTTCTATTTCCATTGTTGAGTTTTTTTTTATACTCTTTCTGTCCTTTGTCACTAAGAATGCTTTTTTTTATCTTATCAAGTCCATTACAAGTTTGGTCAGGCCCACAATAAAGCAGTCAAGTGATGATGGATAGATCCAACATATGAAGGACAAACAATTCCAAATCTTGAGGTTTCTCAGATTCATTACTGGGTCCCCATAGCAGTAGGCCGAAACCTTAACCACTTGGCCATTTGGCATTCTCTCTCATTGACTCATGACAAGCAAATATCCTGAAAACACTTGGGTTTACCAAAAACTTTTCAGAAAAGAAGTTAAAATCAAAATGGACTTTTAGAGTTTGTAAATTTATATAGAACTTATTAGTAAAAACAGAGTAATACAATAAAAAACAACATTATTCAATAAGTATTGATTTTTAAATAAGTCTGTTTAAAAAATAATTAAAAACAAAACTCATGTAATGATTCTATACAATTACCAATTAAAAATAAAAATTGTAACAGACGATACTCATAATAGTATGATGATAGTTTACCTCAGAAACTGGTGGAAGTGCAAAGGCGGTACGTGAAACTGAATTTCCAATGAAATCTTCGTTTAATGTTAAACCATTTTGAATTTCAGACATTCGTCCGAAATGAAAATTCTTCGGCCAACTTACTAAAGCTTCGAGTGCCATGATGATTAGCAGAATATTGATAGAATATTTTCTTCTCACTAGGAGCGCTAGTATCGAAACTTTATTCAGAGGTTAATTTTTAATTTAATAAAAAAAATAATAATTTAAGTCGAATTTTAAATTAATTACCAATTTATATAAAGTTTATTTTATAAAGCAAAAACAAAATAAATTTAATTATTTTAAATAATATAAATATTTTGTTCGGTATTTCAATTTTTAATAAGCCGCCACATACGTTCGTCGGCTTATGGTGTAAACTGAGAGTGATTTAGTATTTTCAGTGAAATTTTTGCATATCAACTAAAATAAATTTTAATTTATTTATATATTAGCTCAGAAAAGTTCTTTTCTCAGCTGCTTCGAATCTGATAAAATATTTAATGTAGTTGCTTTGTGGTAAATATGTCGTCGCTTAAATTTTGACAATACACCAAATGAATATGCCATTTTTTAAGTGTTTGGTTTTGTAAATTAATCATTTTTATTTGAAAATGACAGATTTAATAATAATGAAATAATTTTCAAATTTTAAAAGTAAAACTTAATAATATTTTTCAATAATATACATACATTGCATATACTTTTTATTCATTCATATTTTTTAATATCTATGAGGCAATTACAACTTTATTATCACATGTTACATTTGTTTTTAATTTTTGTTAATATTTCAATGTAGCTCAATCTTATTAGTTTATAAAATTTATTTATATTGTATTCAAAATCTTCATTATTAGAGAGGTTGTGGCCGTCGTATTCAGGCCAAAACGTGTACGGCGAACGGTTGAGCGCCGCCATCTGGCCGTTCTGGACGGTCGATCAGTGCTGTGCGATGTCTATAATTTTAACATCGATGTCAAACATCGATGTTTGCCTAAGCATCGATGCTAAATTTCGATGTCGGATTTCACATCGATGTTTGATCGATGCCCATTGGAACATCGATGTTCAATCAAGATAAACTCAAACAATTTAAAAAAAAAACAAAACCGGGTTTGTTCGAACAGAAGTTCCTGACGCATGCGCAATGTCATTTTACAATGCGAAGAATAACGTGCATGCCGGTTCTAAATCAGTTACAGTTAGGGACTAGGGACTTGCGTAGGAGTAACGTAAGTAACCTAAATTAAGAAAGAACAGGTACAGATAACTTAGCTCTATTTGATACGTGTACGATCGTACATGCAAAAAAAAGTCGACAGGGTTTTTTTTTACTATTTCCGCCCTGTGGGCACTAAGAGGGCCTTTTATAGCAGGCCCATTATGGGTTCGGCCAGGCCCACAATGGGGCGACCGGGTGGTGAGGGACGGGGCCTGACATATCCGAACAGACCACCCCCCGAAAAATTCCTGGGGATTCCTTGACCCGTCCGGATTCGATCCCGGGTCCCCCAGAGCGGTAGGCTGCCACCTTGACCGCTCGGCCATCCGGCCTCAAAGTCGACAGGTTGCGCGCCACAAGTCGGCGTAAACAGACTAACATGGCAGAGTTGCGGATGAGTTTCAATGAGTGTGAGTTCGTTCACTGTTAAAATAGTGTAAATTTGTAAACATATTTGCAAGAACTTTGTTTCATCGCAATTTCACAATTTCTACGAAATTCCCGGACTGTCCGGGTGAAAACCGGATAGGTGGTAACACTAGGAACAAAGAATGAACTTCATGCATCGATGAATCAAAATTCACATATTGCTAACATCGATTCAGGATCGATGTTTCAAAAACATCGGAAGGTTGATGCATCGACGAACAAAAACATCGATGTGTCGATGTCACATCGATGCATGGCACAGCACTACGGTCCTATATACCTTGACTACGGTCGATAATGGCGTTCGCTACGTCTAGAAAGGCGAGTAGACGATCGGCTTAAACTTCTACATTTGTTTGCGTTTGGGGTTAAAATTATGAAGAATTTTATTAAAATAATGATTATTTAAGAAGTTGTGAATAATATTGTAAAGAAACAGACGATTTTAATCCAGAAATTATTTAATTATTCAATTTTTTAGCAAATGATTCAGAATTTACATATATTTGCCTTCATAATAGCTTATCTTAAGGTAGGTTTGCTCTTCAACGGTATCTTCTACCATCAACAGCGTTTGTAAATTTTTTAAAAATTAATTTTCCGATCTGTTTCGAATTTACATAAGTCACTACTTCCCTGGACAAAAGTATGAGGTAGGCCTATCGTCCGATCGTACGGTAGGAGACACCACGCTAATTAAAAATAATTATTTAGTGTTATAACATCCTATAAATACTTTAAAATAGTGTAATTTGTTTATTTACCTTCGCTCGGGAAATTCGTTGTCAAATGGTTTCGCCATTTTTTCAACAAATTTCCCGTGAGTCAATGCGCGACGTTCATTGAGTCACGTGATGTTGTGAACGTCCGCCGCAACGATTTTTTTATTGGAGTTAAAACGTAAACCGTGTACTTCGGCTTGCCGTGTAGAAGTAACGTTTGAACTTCGGCCGCAACCTCTCTATTACTGTTGTTAAAGAATCATTATTTTATGCAGTACCTTGCCAAATTATTAGACCCATTGACTAAAATCATACTTTTTGTACTAATTTCTTCTAACTACAGTATATTTACTTTTTTCGTAATATTGTTTAAGGAATAAATATTTTTTCATGTTATTCTCTAAATCTCGAGAACGGAATTAGATAAATGAAATCCGAGATCAGATATGGAAACCTTATGGGCAAGAGGTCCACCTTTACTATATAAGAACTTCTGATGAAAACCAGAAGTCACATTATTTTAATTCAAAATTTTTCCTCTGGAAGGTGTTAGATAGATGACCGTCACGACTCTATTGTTAAAGGAAAAGTAAGATGTACAGCGGCAAGCAACTAATAATTTGAGGTGAAGAACATATATTTTAAATTAAATTATTTTAAAATATGAGTACAGTCGACCCCCTATAACGTACGTTCTTATAACGGAAATTCCTATAACGTAGCGAAAAAATTGTAGCAACTTTCGTATAACGTACCTCCTATAACGTCGTTTCTTGAGAAGATTGATAGAGTCTGGACCAATAGTGGATGAGCAGCCGAACTACTTTCCTCCGACCCTGCGCCACGCTACTGAGCGGCTAAATTGAGTTTGCTATCGTCTGTTTAGTATTATATATAAATTATATATAAATTAGGTACTGTACATATAATTATATATTAATTATATATAAATTAGGTACTGTATATATAATTATATATTAACTTAATTTATTGTAACTTTATTATAATTATATATATACTTTCCGCCGTCCAGCGCCACGCTACGGAGAGTTTAGGCGAGTAAGTTGAGTTTACTATCGTCTGTACAGTATGTAAATTAGGTACCGTAAGTCTAATACAGCACTAATTTTATACATTTCTTGTGAAAGAAACACTTCTTATTCAACGGCCATAAAAATTATTTATATTAATGATGTCTCCAAAGTTCAACGAAGTCTTCGCAGAAAAATAAGTTGTTAGAAATCGCGGCCGCCGTTTAATGTGCTGTTCCGCGATGAAAACCAGCTTTAAGCAACGGCGTAGTCGAACGGTACACACTCGGTAAGTAATCCTATAATTTTTTGTTTATAGCGTAGTTTATACGGATTATTCCCAAAAAATTATACGTGTTTTGGAAATGTTGAGTGGAATTAGTCTAGAATCGGTTAATTTTATAGAAGAAAACCTTTCAAACAGCCTTAGTCCGTAAAGTTCCCTCCTATCGGGCTGCGATTGGCTCATGTATTTAATCATTTCTACAACGTAATTTTCGGTAAGCGTGGAACGTATCTAAGCGTTATAGGGGGGTCTACTGTATAAATTGCAGCCCGGCATTGTGACGATGTCACAATAAATAATTTCTCTTAGTTAGTTTATTTGTGAAAACTTTGGTTTCAACTTAGAAAATATTTACAATGAAGAACCATATTTTAACTTTTGTCACGTTACCAACCGCCATATTAAAGTTAAAATCCTTCTAAGAGGTAATAAGGAGTTAATAATTGTGCGAAATGGAAAAAGCGTTGCATTTGCCCATGAAAAATAGACAAAGAAAACATGCCAGTAAGTGCAAGAGACTGATACACTATTAGGATGTGCACGAACTGCACTATATCCATCATTGTGGATAACACAAGTATATTAAGACGAACTAACCTTTTGTTCGTTATGTTATAGACAACAACTTTAGATCTGAAGCCGTCAGCCCGAATAGGGATTGGAAAATTATTAATTTGAAATGCATTGTTAAATATGCGAAATAAAGAGAACTGTTTTAAGCTGGGTCTCTGTTAATTATGCATAATTAAGAAAGACATGATAGATATTACTAGTCTCGCTATTGGAAGAAACGTTCACTTATAACTTTTTATACTCTCTCCAGTCTGACGAAATAGAGTCTGTCTCCTTGAAGTTAACTACCGTTTTTCTCCCGAAGACTTTGTAGATTTCTAAGCTGTCAAGTTGTTTCGGTCGAGGCTCTATTTCGGTCGATGGCGTCTTTTCCATTCTACGGAGTGAGGAAATTGTAGAGTTCTTCTAAAACCCTGCAATCTCCTCTCTCCTTAGAATTCTGTGCTTACTATATCGGGCTATCTCCTTATAGATGAAACAGAGAACCTTGTCGTAGGTGACTACCACACTGTGTGATAGAACTGGCTCAGCTGAAGCATTCGAAAAGGATAGATATCTACAAACTGTTCGGGATAAGAGAGGCATAAATATAGATAGTCCATTTATACGTTATTGTAGGCCTATAATCATACAATGTAGTAAAATCGCTGTAGAGGAAATTGCCGTCAACTTTGATGTTATAAACAATAATGTAACGAAACGACGACGTTTATATCAAAATATCTTTTAAACTATAGTCATGTTACTGAACGCCGTTTAGTAAAATCGTTATATAAAGTTTTAATTGGCATAAATTTGAGCTTTTGTAATTTTGAGTAACATTTTGAATAAAATTCTTTTGTTTCTATGCAATTTACATCTTATCAGCATAAAATTAAGCCGTAAAACTGAATTAGCTCTACGGAAAACACCCGTAAACTTTGACCTACCGACCGGAAGTTTCGCCAGTACCTCACTAATAACGAGAAATCCATAAGTCGAAAATTTTAGCTTTGTAGCCCCAGTGGGTTTTCTCTTCTAGCGTCTGCAGTGCAGGATGAAGAACAAGAAGAAAATACAACTATTTGGAGATTTTTGCACTTTTCGATTGCTCATATTTCGGAAACGATTTTATACAAAATCTTGAAATCTCGAATATTACCTAAAAAAACAATCTTCCTTCGAGCGAGACGAGATATTCTAAATTACTATAGGTGTTTCGGAGATGGAAAAATGCATCTCCGAAAATCGGCAACTCTTATTCCTGTATGTGAAGTCAGTCAGCGACTTTTTCACTTGCCGGGGAGTCATTACCGTCACTCCTGATATAAGACACTAAATTATTGGATCAAATTTCATCTATTATTAAATACAGAACGTCCTCAATATATGTTACATTTAAATTCTTATCGACAGCCGGATAGCCGAGCGGTCAAGGTGTCAGCCTACCGCTCTGGGGGACCCGGGGTTGAATCCAGACGGGTCAAGGAATCCCCAGAAATTTTTCGGAGGGGTGGTCCGTTCGGATATGTCGGGCCCCGTTCCTCACTACTCGGTTGCCCCATTGTGGGCCTGGCTCAAACCCATAATGGGCCTGCTATAAGAAGCCCTTTTATTGTCCACAATGCGGAAAGAGTATTAAAAAGAAAAAAAACAAATTCCTACAACGCGTCGTGAATAAAATGGTATACACAGTAAAAATCAACGCTTTCTACTGATATTTCTGGAATTTTCTAAATTCTGTTTCAACAAGGTTGCTAGATGTCTCAGATTTTTATAGCTTAAACAATTTTTAAATTTTGAGCTGGATTTTATATCACTAGTGCACAGAAAGTTAGATGTTTACCTTAAAAAATATATAAAAGCAGCTTTCAGATGTAAGGAAATTATTTCTACTTTTTCAGTTTTTAGAACATTAAATAAATGTTCTTGCTGAAATGTGGATTGAATTTAGTTTCTCACAATAGCTGCCATATTACAATATTGAAGCAACTTCTGATAATTGAAAATACTACAATATGTGAGAGGCAGATGTTGACCTACTAGTAGAATTTCTTCTTGTCCACAACGCGCAGGTCGCCAGTAACCCAAAAACCCACGATTTTTTCCATAAAGTGATCACTTTAACAGGTTAGATTTCAGGAAAACCAGATCTAACAGTGATCGCATTACACAATAAGCAGGTGATTGCCATACAGAGAGAAAAAATATCACTAAAATCTATCGAGTAAATTTCAGGCCAAATATAATTGCCCACTATAGGAAGGTGGCCTTGTCACCGAGATGGTAACATTGGCAGGTTCCATTGTGTGTGTGTATATATATATATAATCAGTAAAAAAATATTTTGATACAAGTAAATGATTTCGTTATAAGAATTCAAATTCAGATTTTAATATCAAAAGTAAATTGTTACCAGAGCCTCTTTGGCCATCGACCGTTGCGACCGATGTTACCGCTTCCCGGGACGTGGACCCAGAGGTTGGATTTTGGGAAGCGTGTTCGGGTTGTGAACGGTGTTGTTTATAATGCACGTGAATGGAATCGTTGGTGATTGGATGCGACGAATGTGTCGTTGTTTGAACTGTGTTTCAGCGTGACGAGTGTTGTTGTTTCTGTGCGTGGATGTGAATTACTGAACTAGTGTGAGTACGACAAGAGGAAAAAAAATAAAAAAACCTCTGGCCTTCTTATCCTACGTTAGTAAATTGAAACTAAAACCTTAAATTTAAATGTTGTTAGTATGACAAGAGGAAAAAACAAACGAAAAAAACCTCTTGCCTTCTTATCCTAGGTTAGTAATATCCTTCAGAAATAGCAAAAGAAAAAGTCGTTCGCATCTCTTACGAAGCGACGCTTTTTCCTTTGCATCTTTGCCCACACTGAACGAGAGGATCCCACTCGTTGGAAAAGAGAGGAATGATCGAAACATTCCTCCCCTCCCAGTGCGGCAAAAATGATGTCGTCAACATGGAGACATTTCACTTTTCGGAACACGTCCGAATGGTGAAATGCCTCCTCTCCGTTCAACGCGGAACAGAGAATGCTGTCGACATCCGCTATTCCCGAAGGCGATCCCGTGAAGGAAGAACCCCTTCCGCAATCGATGGAAGAGAGTTCCTCTCCCCGCTCAAAGGGGGAAAAGACCCTCTCTTCATCGATTGCGGAAGGAGAACGCCCTTCACACTTCTTCATCTTCTTGGGCCGCAGCCAACGCCAAAACCGCCAGCTCTTCATTCTGTAAAGAAACAAAAA
>NW_019384888.1:226973-274601 GCF_000671375.1 Centruroides sculpturatus
ACTTATACATATATATATATATATATATATATAATAATGGGATTAGGATATACTTAACGCAGAAAAAATTCAAGATTATACTCACGACGGATCGGAATTCGGTTAGCTCGCGTTAGATCCTACCGGAAATTGCTAGATCGTTCGAACTGCATTTGCAGTAGAGACGACCGACCGGAACGAAGAAACTCTCTTACGTGTAATTTGTATTTGTACGACGGAAAGTTAAAGACAAGCCGCACGTAGCCATGCGGAAAAGGCACTCGTACTCGATCTCGAGCCCAAGTCATAAGTGTTTCGTTCTAGAGCAATTTACCGTATCGCGCACACAGACGGTACGTCACATAAACGCAACGACGGCATTTAAAAGAATTTCGTGCAAAGAAATTCCGAACGAGTCGACGAAAACACAACACAAACGTGCAAAGAAGCGAACTCGTCATTCGGGACACGAACGTTTAAGTGGCGCAGAGCATTCGCAGAGGGTTACGTAAGTGTGGAAGATCGACTGCACATAGAAAAGATCACCTTATGGAAAGAGACAAAGGGCCTAAGGAAAAGAATTCTTTGTGTCCAGCCTGTATAGATAACTGTTAGGTGTATTAGTATTAGATATGTTTGCAGACAATTTAATTCTGGCAAAATAAGCCATTGAAANCAAACAAAAATCAAGCACTTTTTACTTAGAAATGCTTTATCGTAATTCACTTTGAATTTCTTGAGATATATTTGTTTGAACATATATAATTTATCAATTAATGAATTATCTAAAAATTTAAAGTAAAAATTAATTTAAATAACAAAGTTTAAGGGAATTATTTTGATCATTCATTAATTTACAGGACTATAGACAGATCACACTTTCATCCAATTGTTCATATTAGTTCTGTAGAGCTACCAGAATCATTTTTAGTTCATCTAGTTGCCATTACCCAAACAGGTTTTATTTTTATTTAATTATTGAATTGGAATTTTTACTTGTTTTACTTCATAAGCATATATTAATAATCTTTGATATAAATTTAGGTGTTCGGCTCTATTTCACTACAACATCACTTATTCATCCAGAAATTCGACCTGTTACACTTTCTCTTCTTCACGTAAGGCTTCCTCCGGGATTTTCTGCCAATGCTCCTCCTGATCGACCATCAAATGTTCATCTTGCACATTATAGAAAAGGTAGAATTTATCTTTTTAATTTTAATATTTCTAATTAATGTATTTTAAAAATTTGATATTGCATTAAAATTGCTGATGGAATTTAATTTAAATAGGTACAGCATTATTAGCATCAGCAAGAAATGATGACAGTGATATTCTTTGGGCAATGAGCAATGATACATTTCCATTTCAACCAATTTTAATGGAAATTCATGTAAAATTTCTTACTTTCAAAATTTAAAAAAATACCTTGATAATTCTTCACTAGAATAATTATTGTTTTTGAAATTTACAGACTATTCTTCCCATTACTGGCAGAACATGGGCAATGGCTGAAGTTCCTATTTTGCAGCCACCGAAACCATTTTGTCCAATGGTTTTTAATAACATAAATGTTTATACTGAACCACCACTTTTGGTAACACAGCATATGGAATATCCTAGACAATTTGTTTTGCTTTCAGCTCTAGTATTTAAATTAATTAATTACGAAATTAAACCAATGAGCAAATACTTAATCCTTTGCGTCCGTCGTTTTCGACACTTCGGTCGCTTTCCAATGTGACGTCTGGTTTAAAAGTCGAAAGAGGTGCGTTTCGGATGGTAATTCAAACGAAAAACACAAGCGACGGCAGATTTAAACGCAAGTATGCAAAGTTCGAGTCGGCCGATGTCGTCTCCGAAAGTTGGACTAAACGAAACGAAGATAAAATCTTAACGCTAGCAAAATTCTAATTAAAATCTTACTTGGTGTAACGTCGGCGTCCACAAGTCTTCTTAAAACCACGTTCGGGTAGCAGAAAACACTGAAAAAGACAAAAAAACACAGCAAAAACCAGAGCAAAGAGCGCACACGTCCGTTCGGCAAGCGAAAAACGTGCAAAGTGACGCAAAATCGTGTTGCAACAATACGCGTTTCCATAGAAACAGCAATTGTTGCCGTTTCTATGGAGATTAGAAAGCGCGTAACGAATTCGAATGCGATTGACGTCATGGATTCTTTTTGAATTTTAAGGCTAAATATCTGCATTTTTTACGTTTTTATCCCCCCGAGTGTCGACGGATTGGGATCGAGAGACTCCCTACCACCCTCCATTCTCCACAAGGGGTTTGAAGCGAGATTTTCTATAATCGAACGGCGTCTTTACCTCGCCACCCCCAAAATTAGAAGAAATCCTTCCTCTCGTTCGTCGAGTATTTTCCGACGAATTTTCCGATTGACCGACACCGCAATTTTTATTAAATTTCGTAATATTTCGTTTATCTGACACCATTTTAAAAGCGGTTACCTGACGTCATCGGACATTGGTTATATTAAATATGCATGTTATAATTTAGTTACGTAAACGTTAATTAAAGTAACTTGTATATTAAATAAGCGAATTTTATAAATTTACCTGCCCCAAAGAAAATATCGTGAATTTTACACGAAGGAATCAAATAATATAGTTGTGCCTATACTGAAATGGCCTACTGCTCGAAACGAACGATTTAATTTTCTTTTTATAATAAAAAAATTTGGCAACGAGTTGCGTAACTTTCCCGGCTGTTGTGAGATTTTATTGAGAAAATAACTTATATTTTTAATTGGAATATAATAAACAGAATTGTGCGTGGCGCCATCTTTTGTGTGATTTTGTTATAAAAACTTTCTATATTTTTAATTATTATAGAATGGTGAAAAGATTAATTTTCAGAGTGGTGGTCTTCGTTAAGTCTGGCACCACTCGAGATATGACACGTGACCTTCCCTCTATCTTTCCTCCCCTTCAAAATCCTATTTATTATTTCTATATGAAGTCAAGATGAACTACTTTTTGATTAAATACTAAATATATAAAATAAATATATGACGAACGTGTTAAAGATAACTTGGAAAAATTAATTAATTTTGTGGCATAAAAAAATTTCTAGATGAGGACAACAGTTCGTAAAATAGAAATGAAACCGAATTATTTAGAAAGTAAAAGTTTTCTAAATATTTGGGTTTGATTTCCCTACATTTTTAAATAATGAGATCTTCTTTTATGTAAATAAATACTGTATCAAGAATGAATTTTAAAGGTAAAATTTCTGACTTTCAATTAGGTATGACTGTTTCTGCATTATGATGATTTCAGTTAATGTGCAGTATATTAACATTAATGGCAGATATAAACCCACATCATTATATTAAGATAATGGTGAATGTTTCAGTTAAAAGGGATGAATTATTTTATATGATTTTATTAAAAGAGATTTTTGAAATTGGTGATAGCATTTCTATTAATTAATGGTGCAACAGAATTTTCCAGCAAAGTTTTAAAACTGGGATCAAATAGCAATACAATGTCGACATTATTAACTTGAATTAAATGAATTACATTTTTTGAATGATTTACACTTAATGAATTATCATACCACCTTCTACTGCAGGGAAAGTTTTTTTTTTAAACTCTTTTTATTCTGTAGGCACTTGAGGGCTTCTTTTAGCAAGCCCATTATGGATTCGGCCAAGACCACAATGGGACGGCCAGGTGGTGAGGGACGAGGCCGACATATCCGGACGGACCCCCTCGAAAGAGTCCTATTGACCCGTCCGGATTCGACTCCGGGGGACTCAGAGCGGTAGGCTGTCATCTTGACCGCTCGGCCATCCGGCTGCCAGTAACCCTTCTCTAACGTGATACTTATGCAACGCAATTTCGATATAAGAGTTTATACGAAATCACCTGTTTATCTTATCGCTATCACTTTTGGAGAGAATTTTTATGATACGGATTAAAATAATATTCATGAATTAATTAATTACTGAGGTTGTATATTTGAATATGGAAGAATTGGTACAATTAATAGATGAAGTTGATCCAATATACGTAGAGTATATCGATCAAAAAACAGTTCATTCGAAGATTCTGGTAAATCTGTTAAAGAATTCACTTTTAACAAAAATTAAAAGAATGATTGGACTTTGTAAGAACGTTATGAAATTTTTTTGCTAATAATGATCCTCCATCGAGCGCTCCAGCAAATTTCAAAGACAATTGGAAATTTGTTTAGTACAGTACCATATAATGAACTACAAGAACAGTTGCAAAATAGCCTGAAAACTAAAACAAAAGAATCTGAAGTTGAAAGTTAAAGCAATGTCCAAAAGGTTTCAAGCGATAAAGAAATCCGACGATTGGCAAATAAATATTGCCGAAATGTTTTGAAGAAAGTAGTGAAGTAGTGAAGACGACTAAAATGAACTTTTTGTGTGCAATGGAGAATTGTTATGCTCAATTATTTATTTTACGAATTTTAATAAGTATGTTTTTGTTTTGCAATTCATATTTTGTTAAATGAGATTTTCTAAATTAAATAAAACTGTTTTTTCTTACAAACAGACAAAATTTATATTTAAAAAAATTCGATTTGGAAACGTAAACCCATTTTTTATACGTAACGTGAATCTCGCTTAACGTGGTTTTTATAACGCCACATTTTTGTGGAATCGAACTACTGCGTTATACAAGGTCACATGTTTAGAAGATATACATACAGGTGCATACGGTATAAAAAATATAATACAATATAATGTAATATATATATATATATATAATTATTTATAATTTTAATTAGAAAATTTTTAAAATAAATAATCCCGTTTTGTACTTTAATCACAGTAGGTGGCGACTAAGTTTAGTTTAGTTTTGTTCCTCGAGAGGTTTCGAGGTCTGTGTAGGAATGTATACGAAGTAAAATGAAAGAATTATTTCTTACTATCCTTTCTATATTAAGTTCTCTTTTCCTCGTTTTTTTATTAGTGTGTATTGGTAAGATTTTGTTTTATTAGCAACTTATAGCTATTACATTATGATTATATTGTGTATTACTTATATAATAGGCTTCATTTTAAAGTGATTTATAAAATCAATCAAAATTTTTGGTGTGCGTGTGCGTGGCTTATAAACAATTACCATTTATTATTTAGTCATGTAAAACTGGAGTAGAGTGAAGTGTAGAAAAAAATACAATAACTTGGTATATGGATTAAAGTCTACCAAAAAGTTTTATGCAAATATATCTTAGATATAGAATCTATGTTTCAGTTATAAAAAATCACGGTCAATGTTCAGATACGTGGACC
The DNA here is from genome assembly GCF_000671375.1 of Centruroides sculpturatus. NCBI lineage: Eukaryota > Metazoa > Arthropoda > Arachnida > Scorpiones > Buthidae > Centruroides > Centruroides sculpturatus. The sequence continues at coordinate 232,243 of NW_019384888.1, forward strand.
ATCATGGCGGCACTTCCTGTTTTAGCCTCGAAACCTGACGCCTTTGGAGACGACGTGTCACGTGACGACGCGAGCGAACGGCGCGCCGTGTCGCGCGACGGCTCATCGCCGATTCCGGCAAAGAGAAGGAAACAGTGGGGACGCACGTTCTAACCTAACCTAAACCTATTCTAATAAATTACCATAATTATTACCAATTATATTAATAGAATAGGTTTAGGTTAGGTTAGAACGTGCGTCCCCACTGTTTGCTTTTGTTTGCTGGAATCAGCGGTGAGCCGCCATGACAGCCGCCGACGCTGCCCGTTCGCTCGCGTCGTCACGTGACACGTCGTCTCCAAAGGCGTCAGGTTTCGAGGCTAAAACAGGAAATGCCGCCATGATGGTCCACGCATCTGAACATTGACCAAAAAAATAATAAACTAATACTTATTTATTTTCATTTCAGTAATACAAGGTAGAAGTATGTATGTATGGGCAAAATCAAAAATAAATAAATTGGGAAGTAACACATTAAACATTCATTAAGCAAATATAAAAACAAACACTAATAATAGTATTAAAGAGAGTGGTAGGCACTGAGATGGAGTGATGATATTTGTAAAATAAGTAACCAAAATAATAATAAACATATCTTGAAAAAATTCAGGTTAGTAGACAAAAGAGGGGGGAAATCTGTTGCCAAAGACTCATTGCAAGCCACTTTAAGTTCAGACAAAACTTAATAAAGTAATACAGGAAATCTTTGCTTGATACAGATTTATGCAATATGATTTTAGTTATATATGATTCAATTATTTGTAATAAAACTTTTTCCTATTGCTTAAATTTTTATGATAGAAATGTAAGTTAATAACTCACTCCTTTAGTATGTAAATCAAGTAAATGTTCTTTCGTATCTTAGTTTTTTATAAAATCCATAGTACTGTTATTGACACAGAATGCTCTGTAAAATTCTTACTATTTTATACAGTAATAATTTCTTATTTTCATTTCTAATGCTTTCAGTTCTAATGCAAGGAAAAGTGATGTCAAAAGAAAATAATGTAATGACTTTAGTAATATTGATTAAAATCAATGTTACACTTATTCTTTTTGATTCATTTTTAAACATTTCACTTGGGCTTTGATTTATTTTTGATACATTGAATTTGTAATGATTTAAACCATAAATGAAGAATACAAGATAAGTCAAATCAATACAGAAAATGTTCATACAAACAGATCTTCAGATTTGCTTAATTGCTTAATTAATGTTAAAATGTAAATATCAAGAGAAACCATTATTTAACAATGTATTTAAGATGTCTTTCATAATGATTTTCACTTCTCACTTTTCATAATATGGTTTAACTTTTTTGCTTCTTGAGTATTATAAAGCACAATACACATTAAGTAAATTTCATTATTACCTTGGGAATATTAGAACAAAATATATATATAAGCTTCAGAACAAATAGTGTTGGTGAAAGGAAGGGCATCCAGCTGTAAAACCTATGCCAAAACTACATGGAAGTAAGCTATAATTGTGTTAGGACATCCCCCAAAGCAATGCACAGTCATGTCGCCTGAAAACTATGTCAAATGAGCTGGAGCTACCAAACCAAGAACAGGTTCAGATAAAAAAGTTAGTCCAGAAAGAGAAGAGGAAGAAAACAAGTATAAGAATAGGTACTTTAAACATCGGAACATTGAATGGGAAGAGTAGAGAGTTGGTGGATCTTATGCAAAGAAGGAGAGTGCATATTGTACCTGCAAGAGACAAGATGGAAAGAAATAAAGCTAAAGAACTTGGTGAAGCGTACAAGCTGTTTGTGAGTGGAGTGAATAAAAGAGGAAGGAATGGAGTTGGTATCATAATTGATAAAGTTCTAAAAGACAGTCTGTGAGGTTAAACGAAGGTGTGATAGAATTATGAGCATTAAGTTGGATATTGGTGGAATTTTCATTACAATTGTTTCTGTGTATGCTCCTCAGTCAGGTGGTGGAAAAGAAGAAAATACAAACTTTTGGACAGATCTGGACCAAGTTATAATGTGTGTTCCTAAGAATGAGAGATTAATCTGTGGGGACAATTTAAATGGTCATGATTGACTAGTCTTTCTCCCTCTTCATTCCTTTCTCCCACACTCCACCTCCTAAGAGGGAGGTAGAGTGTAGGAGAAAGGAATGGAGAAAGACTAGTTGATCATGCTGTGGCTTTTGACCTTGCACTAGTTAACACCTACTTTGAGAAGAAAGCGAACCAACTGGTTACATACATGAGTGGAGGTAGATCCAGCCAGATTGATTTTTTCTTGTGCCGCAGGAGACATCTGAGGGAAGTGAGAAACAGTAAGGTGTTAAATGGAGAAAGTGTTGCTGCACAACATAAGAGTCCTCCTGGTGGATTGTGACTTTCTTATGTGCCATTGTAAGAATTGTGTTAGCCAGATTGAACAAAGGATCAAATGGTGGAGATTGAAAGAGGAGGAATTGAGGAAAGAGTTTAAGGTAAAAGAAATCCAGTTTCCAGATGATGTGCAAAAATGGTGGTTGCTGAATAGTAATTGCATCTTGAAAGTTGGAGAAGAGGTTTTGGGAAAAACTTCAGGGAAGAGATCGCCAGAAGGAAAGCAACTTTGGTGATGGAATGCTGAGGTACAAGTCGCAGTTAAACAAAAAAGAAGAGGCAAAGAAAAGGTGGGATTTGATGGGAAGGCTGGAAGATAAATAAACTTACCATTTGGCAAATAAAATGACTAAAAAGGCAGTGGCAATTGCAAAAGCAAAGGCTTTTGAAGAGACTTATAAAGTTTTTGAAAGGAAAGGTGGTGAAAGGCAGTTGATGAGAATTGCCAAAGCAAGAGATAGGGCATCAAAAGGGCCTCTATTAAACTGATTAAAGATGATAAAGGAGTGGTATTACATGATTATGAAAGGGTAAAGGAAAGATGGAAAGAATATTTTAGGAATTTATTGAATGAAGAAAACCACAGAACTTTATAGGAGAATGGAGAGGCAAATGAAGGAGTGGTGCAAGATATTAGCAGAGAAGTGGAAAGTATGCTTAGGAAAATGAGGATGGGGAAAGTAGCAGACACTGATCGGATTCCGGTTGAGGCTTGGAGAGGTTTGGGTAAGGAGGGAATTGATATCCTCTGGGACCTTATGAAGAAACACTGGCAGCAGGAGAAGATCCCAGATGAATGGAGTAAGAGCATTCTGATGTCAATCTTTAAAGGTAAAGGAGATGTACAGAATTGCAGAAATTACAGAGATATAAAGTTATTGTCCCATACTATGAAGATTTGTGAGCAAATTGTAGAAAGATTCATTTCAGATTTGTTTAAGAAGGTAAAGAGCATCTAGAAGACTGAACTTTTTTGTATAGTTCTCGTGCATTCATTTTTGTGATTTCAATTGACTTGCAGAAGTCAACTCTGCACTTTGCATCTATAAATTGGTGACAAATAAGTGAATTTACATGAATTAAAAGTGCTTGTCAATTTGATGTGCTTTACAATTGTCAGCCCAACAGAGAAGAATCTTGTGCCTAAATTTCTGGTCCCACTCCAGCAATGTCATTAAAAAATTGTACTGTCATCCAGACATTACTATTAGATTGATAAGAAACTGATAGTACTTTCACTCTCTTAAAACCTGTTTGCTTTTTCCTATCATCATAATGTCCCCTTCCTCTAAGTCAGTGGTTCCTAATTAGTTTTTCCTGCGTACCACTTTAAGAAAGAGCTCAAACTTGCGTACCCCTTATAGCAGAAATTCATATTAATTCATACTAATATTATAAATTTGAAGGTAATTCTGGTTGTCTGTCTGTTACCTTTTCACATCTAAAACACTGAACAGGTTTTAATAAAATTTGGCACAGAGATAGCTTACATGTTGGAGATGGACATGGGCTACATTTTACTGCGAGAAAATATCTTACTCCCACGAGAAAATTCGATATAACGTGGGCAAAGCTGTGGGTAGACAGCTAGTGATAAATAGAATAAGTTTTTTTTTACATTTATTACCTTTAAAAATACAGTTCTAATAATAATGAAAATAACATAAGGTTATTTAATTTTAATGTGACAAATGTGCACGATTTTCTTTGCACAACTTTGTAAAATCTGGTTGCTTTTTGATCAGCTTCAGTCTCAAGTCATCTTTGTGTTGAAGTCGGTGATGATGATTAGTTTTCATGTTTGTTGTGGCTGAAAATCCGCTCTCGCAGAGGTATGTTGTGCATAATGGTAGTAAATATTTTATTGGTGCTTTGTTGACATGATGATAATGATAATTGTACAATTAACACAAATTGTGTTAATTGTACAATTTTTGTTTCTTGCATAAGAATTTCATTTAGGTATTGTCACAAATGCATTTTTTGATGAAATTTTGAGAATATTTTTAGTTATAAATAAACGAATTTGTGCATTCGACATCATGTTGTAAATTGCTGAATTTTTGATGGTCCACCCATTATTTTTTTGATTGCTTCGTCTCATGCATTTAAATTTTAAATCGACTGATTTTAGATTGCTGCGCATACCCCTTCATGCAATTTTGCGTCCCCCCAGGGGTATGAGTACCATTAATTGGGAACCATTGCTCTAAGTAAATGCCAGTTTCATCAGCATTAAAAATTGCAAGAAATTGCATTTTTTTTCTTCTCCATGCCGCCATTTGTAAGCAATGATTTTGTTTTTCTAGCAAGAAAACCATCTATCAGTTGTAAAATATTACTTGCCCATTTTTTTTTTTTGGCAAAGGTTTTGGCTTTTTGATGAGTGGACCATTAATTGGTGCATCTATATCTCATTCTTCTTTACACCATAACTTTAAAGCTGTTTCTACCTTCCACTCTTTTCTGCAATGATGTCTTTTAGTTTCATTGGGCTACAATTTTTTCACAATTTGAAAAAATTGTAGATCTATAAATTCCCACTGTCATCTGTTCATCTGTCTGTCTTACCTTAATCTCAAGAATGGCATTAGATAGATGAAAGATGAGACCTGATATGGAGATCTTAGGGGCAGGAGGCCCCAATTAACTATACAGGGTGGGCCAACGAAAATGAAACGGCAGAGTTATCGTGTTTGTCCAAGCAAATCGCTCGGACAGGTCGATTTTATTCTCAAGGGGGACATCTTCATCAATTAAGTTTTTGCGATTCTGAATTCTGAACGTTTTTACAATTCTGAAAGTTTTTGTTACTTTATTTGAAATAAATGTTTGTTTAGTTAATAAAAAATGAATGAGTTTTTAAAATTTTTTGTTGTCTGTTGTATTCAGAATCGCAAAAACTTTATTGCTGAAGATGTCCCCCTTGAGAATAAAATCGACCTGTCCGAGCGATTTGCTTGGATGAACGCGATATCTCTGCCGTTTCGTTTTCGTTGGCCCACCCTGTATATGAACTTCTAATGCAAACCAGAAGTCACATTATTTCAATTAAAAAATTTTCCCCCTAAAAGTTGAGATGATTGGCACAATTCTATTGTTAATGGAAAAGTATGATGTACAGGGGCAAGCCACTACTAATTTGAGGTGAAGAGCATATATTTTAAATTAAATAAATTAAAAATATTATTAAAAATTGCAGCCCAGCCTTATGACAATGTCACAATAAATGATTTCTTGTTCTTAGACTTAGATCATGCCATGTTTTCAAAATCGTTTCTTTTCTTCAGGAGTGTGCACAATAAAAGGTTGAGATTTTTAACTGGACTGCAGGCATTCTTTGACTCATTTTTTGGAGATTATTTTAACACACTGAAATCTTCAATTTATCCTTCAAAGATAAATCATTATCTTCTGTTTTGCAATTTATCCACAATACTGAACAATAAAGAATGAAGTGGATACAATATAGTACATAAACCATAAGAGTTGTCAAAAATGTCTTGTCCATTTGTGTAAACTGCTCCTTCAGGAGAGAGGAAGAGCTTAAGCAGCTAATCTGACATGTAGAGGACAGTCCACAGATGTATGAAATAGCTTATGATGGTATTTCTAATACATAGTTTGTTTTAAACTGATCACATTAAAATAATTTTTCAGAGAAAATGCACAAATATCTTCAGACTTTAAAAAGTGATCATAATAACAATATGATTTTAATAAGCAGCATCAACTATATTTTTATTTTTATGGTGATCAAGAAATATATATTATGTATTCTTTCTTATCTCATTTTATCACTTGTAATATCCAGATGTAATATCTTTAATATATGAGTATAAACTACAAATTGTATTTGAAACAAAACAGATCCATTTAAATCTTTTTGTAATTGTATCTTACAAGCCAATCTGATAATGTTGAGTATTTTGTTAATTTGAATTTTATTTTAGACATAGTAATTAAAAATATATATTTAAAAATAATATTTACTAGTGAGTAAATTTAGCAATGAATGTTTGGTTTAATTCTTTGTTTGATAAAATTATAGTTATTGATACATAATTCTTTTTTTTTTTTCTTTCCAGGATGGTATATTGTCTGGAAACTGTTCTTATCTCGATTTAAATTTGTTAGAGAATTATTAATGGCTAGCAATGGAGCAAGCGAGGAAGAACAAAGACTGCACAGATCTCATGGAAGAAGAGCAAGAGTTGATTAAGTGCCATGTTGAATTGACTATTGAGAACATAATGAAAATTTTAAGCTGGAATTCCTGTTGCACAGAGAGGATAAATTTTACTTTATTGTGCCTCTATGTTGGACAAATAAAAAATGGTTGCCATTTACAATCAACATTTATATGATAAACTTTTATACTGTTATAAAGGAATTTAATGTATGATTGTGAATCTTATATAAAGTTTAAATTGTTAAGTAATTGAAAAATATTTATTAGATTTTTTTAAAAAATAAATTAAAATCAAATTTAAGAATTTAAAATATATGAAATCTCATATGTACTCTATGTAAACATCAAATCTAATTATAATTAACTTATACATGCAATAATCTAAAGTTAAAATATCTGTCTTTTTTTTTAGTTCACTGTTTCAAATCATTTCTATTGTTCTATTGCTGCATTTCAAATTTTTTTTCTCTCTAAGATCTTTTAACTTCCATCCCTATTCATTGATACCAAACCATAATAATTTTAATTTACATTTCTAAGTGTCTACGTGGCTTGAAGGATAAGACATCTAACTTTGAATTAGAAGATTGCAGATTTGAATTCTGTCATGGATGTTTTACTTTACTTTTGGCCAAGTGCCTTGGCCAAAAGTAAAGTTAAACATGCATAAGTTGAGTCACCATCCAGCAACTCCTATTGTAGGCCTGTTCAATCCCTTTAATCTGGAATAAAGGCCCTTTTGGTGCCCATAATGTATAATTTAAATTTTTAAAAATGTTTTTGAACTCTGCCTGATGCATTCATTTCAAATCTTCTCAAACTAACATCCTCTTCAACACAAACATCTATTTCTTTATTTCAACATTCTCACCAGTCACCATTGATCTGTCTTTTCTGAGTAATTAAAAATTAAATTTGAATGTAGATCGTCTCTTTGATTAATACAATGATTAATCTGAAGTAATTATTGTACAGGATCATTTGAATTAGGGGATATAAAGTCGAGCAAACCTTTTGAACAAGCTTTCTTTTTCTTTAATAGATAAAAAGCACTAGCAGCAATAAAATATTATTTTAAATGTATTTAACACCTTTTTGTGAAAGTTTCTTTTTATTTTAGTAAAAAGATAGGTGTGACATTCAACCTTTAAGTTTGAATCAGTGGAATTGTACATGAAGAAAAGCAAGTCAAAAAGGAATACAGACAAATTCAATCTGTTTCTAAAAATTAATCTGTGATTTTGTTTTTGGCTGGAACATTTTGGTACAAAATGCATGAAATTAGTTTGAATTAGAGGACATCGTAATTTCATTTTGTATGAGAAAGATAACCAATGCTGATCCTTCTTATATAAATTCAGATTCTTTGGGATTTCTCATGCTTACCTTTCATTTTTTTCCTCTTTTCCAGAGAGTAAAGGAACAAATTTTTTTTATTGAGTGATTTATGAGTTTGATTTCTAGGTACCAGTAGTTGATGTATTCTGGAAGTTTATCATTTCATATAGATAGCATAAAGCTCTTACATGTATCCAGCATTTTTCCTGTACTTAGTTTATTATTAAATAGTATAATCAGTTATCTTATTCCAATCTACACTTTTGCAGTTACATTATTTTGTTAAGGCAGTGATTCCCAACTTTATTAAGTTGGCAAATTCTATTTGGAGTTAAAAAAATTGATAGATTTCCTATATTAGAAAGGCTTGCTATTGAGAATATATGATGCACTACATTCTCAACAGTGAGCTTTAAAAATTAGAATTTCTTCATATTCTATACTCTCTAGCTATACTTATACACATTAGTAAACATATAGCTACTATATTTTTAGTAAACTTTGTTTTATTATGAATAGGGATAGGTTTTGTGAAAAAATAAACAAATATATCAACAAACTGACACTTTATTTTATAATAGAATTTAATATATACAATGTATAATTATATCTCTACTTCAATTAGCATTAATGTTAATTTTAAATTTTCCTGATAAATTGCTTCTATTTTAGTGTATTTATAATTTGTTAACAATAAGGTGGTTGATAAATGCAATGTTTTATATTCAATGTTATCAGCCTAACATAACATACTCTTATGCAAACTTGCTAATATTCATCTCAAAAAAGTTACAGAAAGTTGCATGAAAAGACGAGTTATGCTAATATATACTAAGTTATCACAATTATTGTAACCAACTAACAAAATCAATAATACAGAAAGTTGTAATAATAATTACATCATTATCATTTTTATACTTATTATAAAGCATATGTTTAAATGTTGACATTGTATATGCTGAAGACTAGATTAAATTAAACCAATCAATAATAATGCTATTTTAAAATAAGCTAGTTAAACATGAAAACTGTTTGGCTGCACCATCTATTGTTAGAGAATTAAAAACACAGTATAAGAATGGAATGATTGCAGATAAAATCTGTACAGTAATTTAGAATATCTTTTAAGGGAACGCTTGTTTATAATTAATGGTACCACAAACATTACAAACTTATTTTTAATTATCTTTACATTTCATTTAAACTATAGGTTATATTTTAATTGTAGTGGTAATTACTGGAATTTTATATATAGTTAAAAAATATATACAGGTATCCCGTGTATAACACTAGTTATATTCTGAAAAAGTGCTGTTATGTGAATCTCTGCTATATGAAACAAAGGACTAATGCAAAACATAGGGTTACTTTCCAGTAGTTAGTAACAAAAAATAATAATATACTTTTGCTAAGAGAAATATGTTTATTAAAGCAATCAATAATTTATTTCCAATCAATAATTATTTAACAATCACAATTAGAAGTACTGTACTGTATTATGCATTAATATTAATTTCAGTTAAACAAGGGCATTTTCTTTTCACAAAGTATCATTGTCATCTCAGCTTTTTTTCTTGATCTTGATCAGAAGCATCAGCAACATTTTCATATTTTTTATTTTTATCATAAAAAATTTTTATGGATGACAAAATAAAAATGTTATTAATTGAAAGTTTGTTCTATTGGGTCGCATTTGTTCAGTCAAGTATTGAGCGACTTTTTTCCAGAATTTGTGTATGAGTACGAAGATATTGCCATATTTCGTTCATCATTTTACAAATGATTGCTTATCTACAGTTAAAAAAAAAAGTTTAATGGCACTTATCTAAAAAATGTGTAAATAAACTTTAATCTTTGTATTTAGTAATCTATAAAAACCAAACACAGTGGGTATTAAAGGCTAAAATCTGAAAGCAATGATGACACCAGGTTGATAGGAAAGCTAAGACGAGGAAGAAAATTGCATTGTCAGTTTTCATTAAAGTAAACCTGATACAAAAAGCACAAAAATAAATTGAAAATTTCAATATTCTAAAATCCATGGGCATGTGCTTGAATAAAAAAAATATAGAATAATGGAGTTTACACTTAAAACTTGTGAAATTTTGTATGGAAGATTTCCAAAACTGTGTTAGAGTGAAACTGGAAGTTGTGTTCTGTGGGGGATATCCCCAGTTTTCAAACCGTGTTGTAGAAGTACCATGTTCTACGAGGGATAACTGTATTTGTTTCTATACTTCATTTCACCTAAGAACATACTACAGTAAGATGTCTGAAAGTTGACCACCTAACAGACTGAAAGAAACTGGTCAACATACAGAACAACTGTACTGACATGTATATGTGCTTTGTTTTATTGTACAACTTTTATTAGAGAATTTCATACAAAATCAATACATTTACATATGTATTGTTTTTTCATGGTTTGTTCATTCTGAAAAAAAGGAGAGTCTGTTTCTTATTCTTTATATGAAGGTAAGCAGAGAAAGCTCTCTCAATACTGGCTACACCACTCATAATACCTGGGCATTTTTCCACAGCAAATGACTTTAACTGAATTCTCAAATGTCTGACATCCTCTTCTTTCAGAATATCTGCAATTTCTGTGTCATTCTCACTTAATTCTGCTTTGTCAGTTCTTCCAGCACTTTTCTGCTGAGTTGTATTTTAGTCAATACTATTTGGAAAATTGCCTCTGGGTTAGGTTCATTGCAAACTGCCATATTGTCATCCATTGCAACAAAATCTTCAAAATCTACTCTCTCAATTTCTTCCACAGCAGGTGGGCTATCTGCAACATCTTGCTTTTGGGTTGTAACAAATCCATCTCTCTTGAAACACTTCTGAATTCTTTCCTTTTCACCACCATGACTCAATTAACAGAAAAATTTTCTAGTCAACTTGCACAGGGAAAAGACAAGAGAGTAAAGCCTGGTTCTTTCTCATACAACTACTTGGCACCTTGTTTTGATGGCTGTGGCAAGGCAAGTAAAATGGCTTGGTTTTTTCTAATTGCAGAAAAACATTTGTCCACCTCAGTTATAAGTCATTCACACTCTCCTGTGAAAGTAATTATTACATCTCTCCTTTCACACCCCACTGTGAAATTAAACAGTCAGTCTACTTTTTCATCACCTTTTTCAAAAATTACTTTCACACTTGGAGATCCATTAAGTGACAAAGTTGTTTTTTATTTGACTTGGATGAAGTTCTTTTTATGATAGAACAGTTAGTTCTGTGCTATTGGATAGATTAAGTTTTGTTTTTATGTGACATATTCATGAATTAGGCTTAAATGACCACCTAAAGATGCAACAATTGCCCATGGCAAGGTCACAGCTATGTCTAATTGATATTCTCTACCAGATTAATTTAAGAAATTAATCCATAATTATTAATATTAATTTACCAAATTAAAGTCAAAACTATCATATTCTTTGATAATCTTGAAGAAATTTGTTGCTGCCAATTCTACATTTCATTTTTCTTTGGTGCAAACTGGATTCAACTGGTCAAGTTATAGAGAGTAAATTAATAGTGTGTGTTACAGTTCAGATAATCAAGATACAACTTGTTGTTGTTAAGTTCCATCAAGTCGTTGTCGACTCCTTAGAGGTGGTCAATATAGAGAGGTTGTCTTCCTATTGTGTACAGTACATATGTTCAGTCTATGAAATTTAGGTCAACTTAGGAAGGTGTTCAACTATGGAGGTTCCACTGTATGCCAAAACAAATCCTCATACCACATTTTATATCATTCTGCAATAAATTCTGTGATTTGTTGGCTCACTTTTGCCATAAGCAAGTAAATATGAAACATTGCCAATGTTCTACATGTCATTTTTACCATAATTGTGAAACATAACTACAACACTACTGTACACAACTGTACTAGGCATCTTAATGTGTAAAAATCTTTTTTGAAATAATAAAAATTAGCTATTTGTAATTAAAAATTAAAATATGAACACTTACCAAAACAAATTGGTGAATACAAAATAGTCTTTGCAGACTATCAATCACTGTGGACCACAGGTTGGAATCACTATCTTAATATCCAACTGTCATCATCTCTGATGTAGAAATTATTCAGTTCAGTCCTGCTCACTAATTTACTATGTTCTTTACTTAAATGTTTAAAAATATTGATTTTAATAACCTCCATCTAAGTTTATATCTTTTGATTTTTATTCTTTATTAATTTTATATGGTCTATATTCAACTTTCTATCTTCCTATCTTGTTAATTTATAAATTTTCTTTTAGGCTCAATTTCTTATGCAGTTTATCAGAAAATTTTCACTAATTTCTAAGCTTTTTTAAAATTTTTTTATATTTTTATAAATTGTCCTTATTTTTGCTCTCTACCATTTTTAAAACCTATTAATTAATTGCTCTACTCACAATAATTCTTCAGACTGAAGTGTATGTTATGCATATAGTAGTAAAAAACACTTTGCAGAACAAAAAAACTCCAGTAAATAATCACAGAAAGAAGGACTAACATTTTTGACCTTTTCCATAGATCTTCAGGTCAAAGGTTTTGAATCAGAATGCTATTTGAATATTGTGAACGATGAATTTCAAATATTGTTCTGGGTCAAATATTGTATTGGAAAATGAAATTAAAAATTTTATTTTCCAATTAAACCAGAATAATGTTTCATTATGTCAATAGTTTTAAATATTTTAAGAAAAATTAACAATGATAAAATCCATTTATTGTAATTGCAGATGCATATTTTGGGACAAACTAATTCTGATAATATTAGAGAACCAATAAGTAAGTTAAAATACACTTATAAAACTTTTCTTATTTAACCAGACAGAGTTTGTTATAATGATATCTTCAGGCAAATAGACAATTTTAAACTGGCATTTTGTACTAGCCTCCAGGGTTGGCAAATTTACGTTTTTTTTTTTAAATAATACAATAATACACGTTTTATTTAGAAACCTTTGTTTTTTTGTTTTAAAAGAGTTTTATATTATGTTATAAAATACTGTTTTAAAACAATGTTTTAAATTTAAAAAAAAATTTTCTGTTCCTCTAATATGATGCTTGATAATGTATGTGGACAGATTTTCCAAGAGTACACAAAATAATTGAAATTTCATCATGGAATTTAACAAGATTTAATGGAAAATATAATTACAATATACAATGTAAATTTATACTTAAATTTGATATATGATACAGCTTATAATATTCATCTCATATATCAAATCTGATAAATACAAAACAAAATGTGATGCAATCTATCCAAATAATTTGACTTTAAAGCAAAATACACTATTTTGTATTTACTCCAGCACAAAATTTTAATAGAAATACAAATGTAATTTTATAATAAAATTAATAAAATATCCAATGAGGCCAGAAAATTTTATAAAAATATAAGGCAAATCCCCTCATTCTGTTCTGACTTTAGAGGTGATTCACATTCAAACAGCACTTTAACAAGAAAGTTTATAAAATAGTGATGGACAGCACGCTAATCATTTATTACAAAAAACTTTTACGATATAAGCGTTAAATTAAACACGTATGTCACTAAATTGACGAGCGTTTTTGACGATACACACTTTCGTCTTCTTCAGGTCATTAGAAGATATAAGAACCTTTTTTTGAATACAAAATTTTTAAAAACATTCCAATCTTAATTAACATTTTGGAATAACAGCAACGGTAGAATAAAAAAGATATTTAAATAAAAAACACGCGCGTTTATACTGCGCATGCGTTAGACACCTCTATATTGTGGATTTAATTGCAATGTTTTATATAACTGTACAAGCTGATCCACAAAGGGGGCAAATCCAGTGTGGGGGTGTTGCAGGGCTTTAATACGTTGGTGATGAGAGCTTCCCAGATGTATACGAGATTTACAATGTATACCTGAAGAAGACGAAAGTGTGTATCGTCGAAAGCGCTCGTCAATTTAGTGACATACATGTTTAATTTAACGCTTATATCGTAAAAGTTTTTTGTAACAAGAAAGTTTTATGATGAAAGTGAGAATAAATAATCCTAAGATTTTTAAAATGTAATTTTATTTTACAAAAGTAACAAAGGATGACAGATTAGGGAAATTTCAAAATTTTGATTTTGAAATTTATGTGTATGTGTATGATCAAATATTAAATCATAAAAATATTTTAAAAAGGGACACAATATTCTGAAGAGATAGATTTTTCTACATCAAAAAGTTGGAAGAATACACTATTTGAAAGATCTTAGGATTTTGGAAACAATATTCTCATTAATTTTCATTGAAGATGATTTTGAAATTTTTAATTAATTTAATTTAACCCACATCTACATTGGTGAAATTTGGCCTACACAATTACACTTGCAGGGTAGTATTGTATCCCAAATTTTGATAAGTTTTTTAATTGAAATGAAATTTTAAAAGTTTATATTTTTTTCATCTACTGTAATATTTATTACAGTAGATGAAAAAAATATAAACTTTTAATAAATAAACTTTCTGAATTTGAAATATAATCATTTATTTCAAATATAGCAGAAAATAGAGTTTGTAGCACCCTAAGTAACAAAAATGATTTTCTTCTAATCTTCCAAACATTAATCTTAGACTTTAATTCTGTCATATTTCAATCAGTCTACTAACAACACAAGATTTATTGTCATTGAACACTACAAAGAATAACTAGTGTAACATTACCCATGGAGTATAGATGTACCCCAACCAAAAGAAATCTTCACTTACAACCATTTGTTTGTGGTATGAATCCTCATGGTGTAAGATGTGGACAGGCACTGAGAATACATAAAGTGTGGAAACATTGCTTGTTTCACACAGGAAAAATTTGCATATTTGTGTGTGGTAGGGTATGTTTGTATCATACCAGTGTGGCTGAATTTCTTTATGTTATAAGAGTATAGCATATATGATGTCATAAACAGCTATCACTAAACTATAATGTTGCTGCATTATAGTTTAGAAATGCTTTCTGCTTCAGCTAAACATGGACACTGATCTACTCTAATTTCAGTTACAGCCAGAAATAGTGTTTTAGTTATATTGTAATTATTTAACAAAAGAAGTATAAAGAATTGAGCATCTTTCTGTAAATGTGAACAAAGTAAAGAGATAGAAGATAGATAATTATGTTGAAGATATAGTATTTTCTTATTCTTTAGATGACTTTCACAATCATTTTAGAAAATTTAATCTTTCCTAATCTTTCCATAAAGTTTTTATAAGCAGTCACTTTGACTTTTTTATTTTCACAGCATAATATCACATTATACATATAAGCATCCATTTTGCTTTACACATGCTTTACAAATGCTTTACAAATGAAAAAGTTGCTTTATCTTTGCTGCAGTGTGCCCTTGTAGCAAATGTTTAGAAATGATTTGCTACATGATACAGCTTAATTTAGAAAAGCTTTGCTGTGTAGCAATCGAGCAGTGCTGCATAAAGAAATGAGGCCTGTACTTCAGGGTTAAAATATAGGAATATAGGCTTTGATTTTAGTAGCATCCTGTATATTATACTTTTCCTGTTAACAATAGAGTCATGCAGTCATCTATTTAAATCCATTCTGGAAAACAATTTTTGAATTGAAATAACACGAAATCTGGTCCAAACTGAAAGTTCATTAACCTTAACAAAATATTAGAAAAAAAAAAAAACAATTTAATGATGTTTTTATGATTAAAGTTCCATTTTATAAAAGTACTTTTATTTAAATTTTTACAAAATATCTCTAAAGAAAAATATGACAGAACAATTTTTAAATGATAAGCTATATTGTAACAATAATGGAGATAAATTTTTTGATTATTATAAATAGATAAGACAAGACAAAAAAATAACATTTTGAAAATATGAATAAATGACTGTCAAAGGAAGGTAAATTAATTTTCGTTTTCTTTACATGAAAAACACATTATTAATGCAACTGTTTTTATCATCAGTATAAATATATATTTTTTAATTCAGTGAAATTCTGTTGATTGACATCATCAGGACTGACATGGTGCCAATTTATCGAATATGCTGCCTTATTGAATGGCAGAAGTTTTTTTGATCCCCGGACACAATTTCAGATATCTTCACATGTAAAACTGTACAAATCCATCTGATTATTTAACATGTCATTTCAATTTTTTCCAGGCTATTCGTACCCTTGGTTTGCTTGAAACAAGAACACTATTCTTACTTTGTGTTTTGTACACTTTTATTATGTATATATACAGACAAACAGTAGTTTCATTATCAAAGTACAGGTACATGAACAATAATGTACTGTAGCTGTTTCTGTGATAATTATTGATTCCAACTGTGCTAAATATTTCTGCTTCTTATATCAAACCTATGCACTAATGTTATTGGAAAAGATTTTAGAAAAATTTTTTGATTTTTTTGAAAGAACTAACTATTTTTATCTAATACAACATGTTTTGGTTTTTTCTGTTTTCACAATGTTTATATTGGAAGTTGTCAATGATGATGGTAAAGAACAATGCTTAACTTTCTGATGTGTCCTCACAAACATGTCTCTAATATCCACTCACTCACACAACTGTTACTTTTTTGTGTAAAAATGATTAAACACAATATGAAGGTCACGCATTGTAATGTTTCAAATTCAACAAATTTTGTAATGAATTCAGGGACTTGCTGCCTGTTTACTGTTGTTTTCCATTTAGTTCCTCCTCATCTTCTATATCTCGTGGCTTTTGTGGATTAACAATACTTTCAATGATTGCAGCATCTGTCATAGTTTCCACAACAGATTCTTCTGAGTCCACATTTAGAAATTTGCAATTGCATTCTGCTTTAGGATACTTTCAAGAATGTTGCTAACAGATATTCCATCAAATGCAGAGATGTATTCCTCAGCAAACATTTCTGGATCTGTAACTCCAGGCCATAGTTTTTTCCACAAATTTTGCAGAGTGGACTCCTTCACACTGTTCTACACCAAGGCAGCAGCATGAACAGTGTCCATTATGTTGAATTGTTTCTGAAATTCAACAACTCTGCAATCACTGTTTACCAACTTCTGAAGAAAATACCTCCTGTATATCACTTTAAAATTCTGTATGACATCCTGATCATAGGTTGTATCAAAGACGTCACATTTACAGGAAAGTACATTACAGAAATGTTTCTGCAAACAATCTCAAAAGCTGGAGGATGAGCATGACAGTTGTCAAGCATAAGAATAGCTTTGCTATCTTCTGGTAGCCCCTCTTTTTCAAAATTTTCTCTAACACCAGGAATAAAGTGTTGGAAGAATTATTGAAGATAGTTGCTGACATCCAACTGTTAGTTTGTGCATTGTATTTGACTGGTAGATTTGTCATGTTTTTAAAGGCCCTTGGTTTCTTTGATTTTCTGATCATAAGCATCAGCATTATGCATTCCAGAAGCATTTAATACAATCTTTGTTCATTTTAAATCTATAAGAAACTTTTTCATTGCCACCAACCAGTGTAGAATTTGGTAAACATGCCACAAAAGTCTGGTTTCATCTGAATTGAAAAATTGAGATGGTGACAAGTCATTTTCTTCCACTAAAGTCTCAAACATCTTGCTGTATTCATCTGTGGCAGCATAATCTGCAAAAAGCTGTTCACCACTTACATCCAATTTACAAATTCCAATGAAATTGTAATGTTGAAATAGAAATAAGGGCCAGAATCATTCCAAACAGAATTTTTTTGCCAAGTGTCATAAAAAAAATTAGAAAAACAAAATATTTATATTACTAAGAGCATGTTTTGCAAAATCATCAAAAATGTTGGCAAACAAAAAAATTGAATTGTGCACTAAGCCAAAAACTACAAAAACTAGTTACAGGACCTAATTACCTGAATCAAAGAGCTATTGCAAAAGCAAGTAAAATATCAGTAGAGAATGTGAATAATAATAATAATAATAATCACAAAGATTTGGACTTAATTACCAGGGAAAATATGAACGGACATAGGCTAATCCTGAATACTGAAAATTGGAAGAGAAGTATAAGGAAGTTGTATGAAAACTGTTTGGCTAGTAATAGGGCAGACTACATGGTTTCTATAGATGAGGTTTACATCTATCAATACTTAAGCTACTGCAAAGGAAGAAAAAGATACTATATGCTAAACAAAAAGAAAATATTCATGTTGAATGGTTGGTCCATTGCAGTGAAAGATGGCCATAAGGATTCATGATCATAGGGAAAATGATTTTGTTTGGAACTCTGATCAGTAGAAGAGTTCCAAACAAAAACGTTAAAGTGAATGCAGAATACTACATAGAGAAGGTATTAAAACCATACTTAAAAAGAGAAGTCCCATTTCCATATCCTGGTGAGCTTCACAAAGTCATATTTTATCATGAGGTGGCATCCAGCCATACAGCCAACTTCATGACTGCTTATCTTGAAAAGCTGAAAGCCTCAACTGGCACAGACTATATTGCAAAAAGGGACATATGTGTGAAGTTCTCTGATATATTGCTGATGGATTTCTATGGCTTGTTTTTTAAAACAATATCTTTTTCTTAGAAAAGCCAATATGGTGGAAGACTTCAAAAAAGTTTGCAAGGATGTGAGGACCCAACCGAGGTCCGAATCATGTAAATTGCGATATTCCTATGTTTAAACAATAACGATAGATTAAAAATGAGAGGGGGAGGAAAATACCATAACTTAAACAACGTGGCACAAAATGTAGGCAACGAGTCTCGGATGACTCGAACATGTGTTAAACTAACTGTCAATGTCAGAGTGAAAAGTTATAAGTCAGAGACAAGTGGTCAGATGCAGGTAGAACTTTGACCCCCGCGCTCATAAACAGTCAATCTAGGGAAACAATTTCTGAAAAGAGGGAAAGATTTAAGAAAGATAAATCATTGCATATGATCGTTCAAGTACCCAGATGACAGAAATCGCGAGTAACGGAGTTAAATTATGAGCGCGAGTCTTGCAATTTTGTCAACAATCCCCAAGAACAATCGACAGAAAGGCGTTGAGCGGACACCTGGAATCGGACCTTTCCCATGACCCGAGTCGGTCTCGATTTTCCCCAAAACAAAAGAGAGACCAATCGGGAAGCGAGGAAGGGGACGAGGGGCCAATCGGAAGTCCGAATAGTGGAAAGAAAAAACTATAAAAATCCGAAATCCGAGGTCAGAGAGGGCTCTCCTCCGACTCCACGAAAGGTAGTGACTTCTCTTGTAGTGTGTCGTCGCAAAGAACTGTGGACTCCGCCGCTTATATCTTCCGATCATCCGCCGTGATCAGCAACAGCATCTCGTCCGCCCCGGGGCTACGACCGACGCCGAAGTTCTCACACTCCGCATCTTCAAGGGAAGAATCTAGTGAAGAACTGTCGATTGTCGATGTAAGCATAAATGTTAACAAATAAACGGCTTTTTTGTGTAAAACACTTGTTATCATTTGCCTCCTCCATCACAGCCCACATACAACCTTCCCTAAGGTTCATCCTGATGCGGGGTTAATAGCTCCCACCTAGGAGACGGCAACCTTACACATGTGCCGTGAAGTGGGTTTCAAGCCCCCTATTTCCCCCGAGTCGGCCATCTTACAAGGATAAGTGGTACAAAGTTACACAGGAAAAATGCATGGAATTCTTTAATGCTTGGAAAAAGAGGTGCAGAACTGTTGTAGACTTCATGGGCAGCACATCAAACAGACAAGGGCTGGTCATCACCAAGTTTTGAGGGACAAAAACTAAGAAGCTAATTGTCTCAAATTTGTGCGAACACTTTCTGTAAAATGTCAGTTTCAAATTTATACAATTATAATCAAACTGGTCACTTTAATTAACAATTATAAAATCTTTTATTAAATTTTCCCTATAAAGATGCTGAAAAAGTTTTTATATAAATTATAAAATATATTTTCTGAAATATAAACATATAAATTCTGTAATGTCTTTTATAGAAATTGTATAATTGCTTTGATAAAAGCAATTATTGCAGTTAAACTAGAGATTTAGCAAAAGCTTATGAAATTTACAAAAAATATATATTTATTTAGGCACATTTCTTCAATTGTAATTCTGAACATTAAATATTTTGATATTTATTTCATTATATATTACAGATTTAAAATTTCTATTTTAACTGCAGTCAGGAGATTTGTACAAATTTCATTCATCTGCAACAAATGATAAAAGTTCTTTAGGTTTATTTGTCCAATCATTAAAGCATTGACATTTCAAACTAGTCCAACAGTTCTGATATTCTTTTGCAGCCATTTTATAATCATAATAGGTAATAAGTTCTTTATTTCTGTAAATTTATAAACAGTTATAGATAATTTAAAATGTTTTGTGAATTAAATAAACATTTACCTCATTTGTTGATTTAATTTATGACTTGTATGATTTTTTAAAATAGAAATAAACTGTCGAAATAATTCTTTCTTGCAAATGCTAAGCCTGTAATTAAAATAATAATTAAATTATAATATATATAAATATTGAATGTTTGCTTAGACTACAAACTAATAATTATTAAAAATCTTAATTGACAAATTTATATATACACCAGTAGTCTACCATGGCTATTGTTTCTTTTCGGTAATCCAGTTTTAGGTAAAGAGATTATTATAGCTGTCTATTTGTTTTAAAAAGTTCTTTTTTCAAAATACTTCATGTAACTTAGTTATAATTTTTCCAGTTTTAACTAAGTCCTAAATTCAAGAAAATTGCTCATTTTTACCACAGCTGTAAGGACATATAATTGCCTCTGCAAAATAGAAATTATCATGGTGTGTTCAAAGTTTCTAGTCCTATTCACTTTCTGTACTTCTTAAACATCAAACTCGACAAATGTAGAAATTATCATACAGGATATGTGCTTAAAAAAGCATGGCAAAATTAACTTTCTTTGAATTGTTATTTTTGAATGCATTTCAGGTCTAAACCCCTCTTCAACAAGTTTTTAAAAAGTTTGTCAAGCTGTTGACAGTTCTTTAAAAATGCCCTGAGTAAAGTCACAAGGAAAATAGATATATTTTTAATTTAATAAAAGTGTAAAAAGTAAAATATGTCAAAATATCAATATATTTTATTTTTTAGTTTTAATTTTTTATATATAAAATCTATAACTTTGACTTCATCCAAGGAAAATTTGATTTTCTTTTATATTTTAGTTTTTTAAAAATTTAATATCATATATTTAGTGTTCAGCATAAGCCTTTTATTGGTTAATAATAAACTAAAAATATTTTTTTTTCTTGTGACTTTACTCAGGACCAGTTTTTTAAAGAATAGTCAGCAGCTGAGAGGCTTACATCTGAAATATATTCAAAAAATGACAATTCAAAGTAACCAGTTTTGTCATGCTCTTTTAAACAGATAAAAGTTTCATGTTAGAAGTTTATTTTATAAAGTTGAACCAATCATATTTGTTTCTTTATTGATGTTATGCACCCAACAAGAACACATTTGGTGTTTATCAGTCATATTGTTTTTGCTTCAGTACATGTGTTTGTAATCTTGCTTTTAGTTATTGTCTGTTAATTATTTAATTGTTAATGTGATGATATAATCTTCAATATCTTCAGAAAAAAACAAAGCAAAAACTTCAGTGACCTTTATGTTTGTTACATTTATACAACATAATGGGCTTGGATGCAAAAACATCATTTAATGTGTATGTGTTTATAATTATAACATCAGGTAAATATAATGTAAAATATGTCATTCACAAACTCTGTAATTATATATTTATAGACTATTTCATTTAATTTGTAATATTAGTTAGTTTTTTCAAATTTTGTATTTTCAAGTAACAATTGAAGGGCAGATTTTACAAATAAGTAACATTTCAAGCCTAACTCTATTTGTCTTATGAAAATTTTCAGTCTAACTTATGAAAATTATATTATTTTAAATTATATATAAAATTTTTAAAAAAATTCCATTTATTTGAAATAAGTATTTTAAATGAAAGTTATAATCTCAAATATCCTCTACAAAGAATATCAAATGTATTGAGTACTGTATGGAAAATGAGCTAACATTTTTATTACAAAATAATGAACTGAATTGATGAGAAACATGGTATAAAGGAACAGGAAATTTTCTGAAATTTCAGAAGAAATTTTAATATTCTTATGCAAACTAAATCATACCTATACTATTTATAAAATTAGCATTATAATACTATTATGAATGTGCTACTACATGTATATCAATATCCCAAAGCATGATGTATTGATAAGAAACCAAATGAGTGCCATAATTAATCGGGCTATCATTATGCTATAATCAATAATTAGAAACCAAGTACTGTAATTTGATACTAGAGGTAGACATTAGGTGCCATATGTCTACCTCAAGTAACAAATTATTTAGTTTCTAATTATTGTATTAATTATAGTGATCATTTGGCTTAGTGCTACTACACTATTGAAAACTAAAATTAACAAAAATTTCATTCTGAATTTTGAAAAAGTAGTATTACTGTAAGTATAAAATTGAAATGTGATATATATATTTTACTAAGTATTACCTGGCTATTGGTTTTTTCTGGCATTTTATTGTAACTCCTTGTCTTAATCCATTAACTGCAACTTCTAATGGTTTATTTGATACATCTGTCCATATAACTGCTATAAAACATGTTATTGTTATGTGATTTAATGTTGATAATTTCGTATTAATAAATTATAATTATAATTATGTAATGATCTAATAAAATTGATAAATATTTATAATAATCATACTTTCAATGCAGCAATAAATTTAATACTTTTGATTTCAATTCATAGGATTTGAGTTTAATTTGTTTTTCTTTTATATGTCTTTCTCAGAGTAAATTAGTTTTAAAAATTAACTATTTTTATAATTCAATTACACTTTTAACAATTAAAATAATGTTTACATCCCTTTAATCAATATTTATTCAAGATTTAATTTTATTATTATCTATACTCTATTAATATGACTTTCAGTTTAACTTTTATAAATCCTTAAACCAATATCTGCTGTTATTCTTTCCAGATTATTTTCCATCTTTGCTTAAAATAGTTTTGTCCCTAAACAATAGCTCTCTTCAAACATTATAGCTGTGCCTAAAAAGGACAAACTCTTTCTATTTCATCTGCAATGTTTAAAGTTTTTCGAAATTTGTTTATACTGTAGAATATATTTAACAATTTCATCTAAATTAATATCAATTCAGCACTATGACCTATAGAATCATTCCACCACCATCAACCTTTTGGAAACTATATCAATAATCCTTCAGAATTTTGAAAGTAAACAATTTGTCTTTATAATTTATGTAGATATTAGCCAAGCCTTCGATTTTGTAATTCCCAATCTCCTTCTCTCAATACTCAGAGATTACTTCAAAATTGATCCTGCTTTTCAATCCTGGCCTAATAATTACTACCTCCTTTGTACCTGTAAAATTAAACTTGGCAATTTCAAATTTTTGGATTTCTCTCCCTTTTGCAATATACAGCATGGTTCCACTTTAAGCAGCCTATTTTTTTCAGCATATTTAAACAATATACTTAGTCATATTACTTTGCCTATATTATCCTATTCTGATAATATTAAATTGATTAACCATGACCCTTATGTCCTTCAGTCTAATCTACTTTGTTTATCTTCCCTTTTAGAAAAAGCTAACCTAAAAATTTTAAAAAACTGTAGTCATGTGTTTTTCACTCATTCATAATCCTTAGTTGCCCACATTCTATATTTACAATAATTCCATAAAATATGTTAATTCTTATGACCTTGGAGTCATTTTTGATCCTAAACTTACTTTCAAAGGGCATGTTTAATTATTATCTCTCTAAATTTCTATTAAATCTCTGGCTATTCATAATGGAATTCTTTGGTGTTTTGCAAAACTATTTTCTCTAAAACAGTCTTATATTCCATTTATTTTGCCAACATTCAGTCTCTACTTGATTACTGTCTGCCAATATGGGCTATGGCTGCCTCTTCCCAATTACAAAAAATATTAAAAGAGTTAGATAAAATATTTCTAATTCTAAATAAACTCTCTAATCTTCCTTTTACCCCTAAAGCTAATGTCACTAGGTCCAGACTCGGAATTTCCAGTTTATTGAACATATCAAATACTTTGACCATTTACTTTTATACAAATGCTTCCATTTGTTCTGATTGGCTGTGCCTAAGAGTTCCACCATGAGTTTGGTCATAACAGGGGTGTCGTTTCCACTATGGAAAGTATGGAAGACTCCATACCTCACATTTTTGCAAGTATGATATTTCATACCTCAGAATATTGAAAAAATTATTTATAATTTAATGCAAGGCAAGCCAAGGCACTTGCTCTCTGTATGAAAACAAATTTTTTCCTTGGATGTTAACCAATTGAACTCTTACATAATCCAAAGTATCAAAATTTTTCTAACTCTAAGCAATGAATCACCATTTTGTGAAAGCAGGGTCTTGCTTTCACAAAATTCCATACCTCGACTTTTAAAGAACCCATGCTCATAACCAAACTTCTTTTTTTACCCCCATCTTTTAGGCTTTCCATTTCTTTCAGATCATTTTTCTATCAGTCTGTTCAGAATATGGGCTGTGTGAAACAATCTCTACATGAAGATTTTCTACATTTTAAACACATTTGTGAACAGTTACTTTATAATATATATTCGTTTTTATTTATGCTTATTTTTTTATTATATATATTGATTATTATCCTTTTTTATTTGTATTTTAATCTTTTGTTATGGGCATTATTTTTGGGGGAGGATATCAATGTCTTGTGACATTTCCTTTTGTATATGCAATTAATAAAAGAAACTAAATCTTTCAAAATATTACAGCAAATATATTAAAGCAACAAAATTAATTTATTGAATATAAAAACAATGAAACAGACTTCTGGAACTTTGTAAAACTTTATAGTAAAAATATTTTCATATTTTCTATATACCTAATTAATAATATAAAAGCCATCATGCGTGTGTTTGTGAATTCTCAATAACTCCTGCTATTTTTGTCCAATCTAAATGAAATTTTAGTCAATTTATTTTATGTTCTAACATAAAGTATAGGCTATTTAATTTATGAAAATATTAGCTATAAAAAAGTTTTATCAATTTCAGCTCAGTGACATCACTTACCTTAAGTTATATTTTTAAAAAATTTGGTAAATAGTGTAATTTTAAATTTACTTTATTAAATTTAAAATAATAGTCACACCATGTTGCTTTGTTTAAAGTTTAAAATATATTTTCAAATTGTTNAATCTACAACGAATAATTTATAATTCTTTTACCTGCCTGTTTTAACCATTCCTGTTCAAAATGTTTTTTATACCAAGACTTTGGAAGAATGGGAGGTTTAATCCATTCAAATTCTGTGCATTCTGTAAAATAAATCAGTATTGTGTTAAAAGTTATAATACTTTTAGTAAACACGATTTATACGAAACTTACCAACGTACGCCAAAACGCATAATAATATCCACGAGAATAAAATAAAATTGTTCATTTTCCAAAAATATTATTAATAAACTATTTTATATTGGGAGAAAAAATTACCAGAAGGTGAAGGCATTACTGCATTACATTCACTTTCCAATCTTTGACGACTATATTTAAATTGTAAATTTGATTGCAACAAAATTGGAACAGATTTATAATAATTTCCAGACTGAAGATTTAAATTGTTTGTTCTTTCTACAATTGCTTCATATAATGCTTCTCTACTAAATGGACACCTGCAAGTTTTTTGAAGGAAATATGAAATTCTTTTATTTGATAAAAGTTATATTTTGAGTATATTCCAAATTATATATAATATTAATCACCTTCCTATGATAATAGTTGAAAGATATATTGGTTTACAAAGAAAATGTGATATTAGAGCTCCTTGTAATCCGCAAACATTCCATTTAGCAATTTTATCACTGCAAGACATTGAAAGAGTTGGATCCCCACGACCAGGCTTTGTCCTCAATCTTCCCAAGATATGATAATTAATCCCTTCACCTTTTGGATCTTGAAGTCCATCAGAAACACATTTAGCACCTGTTCTAAAGATACAAAATAATTTTGTTTATAGCTCAAAATATTCCTTATGGTATTCTTTACAAATACTAGTTGAATACATTGAATATAGCTAAATAAAAAAGTTTATTAAATGATTCATAAAAATCTGATTAATTCTAAATAATTATTTAGAATAATTGAAATTGTTATTCATCTCTTGTTTACTTCAACAAATTGATAACTTACTATAAATGTCTCTGAATGAAATAAATTTAAAATTTTTAAGTATACTTAAAATTAACATTAAAAAAATGTTTTAGATAAAACTTTATTATTCTTTAATAAAGAATCCAAAATAGAAAAATAGGAGAGTTCCATTTCATGTGCTAAAGTTACTTCCACTCCCTGCCTCCTTATCAGGGCTCCCACCTCATAAAAAGGGGCAGGGGTGGCTTAATTTTTGTGAAACTGAAAGTGTCCCTTAAAAATAAAAAACTTTCATAATTTTTTAATTGGATGCATATTTTATGAGATATTCATCAGGGACATTATCTGAAATATATGTATTTTAAAAAAAGGATGTGTATTAGTTAGCTCTTTACTCTTTACTAAATGTCTTAAAGAAAAAGCCAATGGAAAAAGGCGTATCGGCACGTGAATAAACAGTGATGTTAAAGATTCCCAGGTGTTTACCTATGCACTCAGTAGTGAAGTAAAAAATAATTAAAAGTAGACACAGTTTCAGAATAAGTCAATTAAAATATATTATTGCACATTAATTATGTTCTGATGAACAGTATCAGCTACTTAATTAATTTGTAGAAATATTAGCCAGTCTTCTTGAAATCCCTATTCTTCTCAATTCTTCAATCTCTATTTTCTCACAGAAAGTAGTCCTTCATGTTTGACAGAAAATTTCTAGTTTTTATATATTATACATTTAAGATTAAAATTAACTCCTTTTAAGAAGGTAAATTTTGCAAGTTTAAATTGACATAAATGTTAATCAGTTATGAAAGAGCTATCTGAAGATTTAATTTAATTTGAAATGATTTTTATCTAATGTAACTAATGAAAGCATTAAATTTATTACAAGAAAAACATATATCTAAAAATTAGATTCTCACCTATAAATATCAATTTTACTTTTTAAATTATCATCACTTGTGCTTCCTTCGATATTTATATCTTCAATTTTTATTGATGAATTATTATTTTCAACTTCTGATTTCAATTTTTTAGAATATAGTGGTTCAATATCAGATGTTTCACATTTCCTCTTTTGAAAATCCTTCAGACAGTTTGTTAAATTATCTGGTATATTGCTATCTTTAAGAAATATTGAAGCATCCCCACCTTTAAATCAAATAAATAAATAAATAAATATATTTATTGATAATATTTGTAAATATTAGATTATTGTAATTTCCTGCAAATAACTTGTGGGTTTAAAAGTCAATTTGAAAGAAAATGCAGTTATGCACCAATGAGTAATTTGTTGATTATAAAATACAATTATAAGCAGGGCCAGCCCTAAGAATCTTGCTGCCTGTACAATTCCATACCTTGCATCCCCAGCCCAACCTCAAATTAATATTTGAAATTTTAAAAATAATTATGTTAAACAAGTTTTTTCTTGTCCCAAAGCTTGCCATTCCATGAAAATGTACATGTTGCATTGTCAGTTCAGCTGGCTCTGATTATAAGCTCACTCAACAGCTTTTTCTTTCTCTAAATTATCAAGAGTATCTTTAAAAGGTAGGAAAATCCTTTATGTTTTACATGTATTCATCTGCCATCATTATTTTTTCCAGAAATGATCAAAGAAACATATACATGTCTCATCTTTAGTTCTTTCCTGTTTTACATCAATCTAAGTTTTAATTGATATTATTAGACACTAACTTGTACATATTTTGAACTTGATAAATTTCCAATAATTTCTTCTTTTTACATAATAATCTCAGAAACTATTTAGAAACAGACTGTTGATTTCAACTTATAAGAGTTAAATAATCAACTCTCAAATCCATGTTATTGACTATTGTAGTCTATGTGCAATTTAGCAAAATCAATAATGATGTTAATGGAAATTACTTTATGAATAATTTACTTTATATCTGTTAAGGCAATTATTCATGCCAAAAATAACATCTACATTGCTACAGTATTTTGGACTCTTCTTGATCCAAGGTAAATCATCAAACGTCAAGTATACTACAGATATTATTGGCATTAAAATTTTTTTTTTTTTTTTTGAATGTTGAAAATTTGGATCAGTGTTCAACTGATAATAAAAAAAGTCCTATAAAAATAATATTAAACCTGACCTGCAGTTTAAAAAAACTGTAGACCTATAAATTTCCACTGTTGTCTGTCCATCTTTCCTTAATCTCAAGAATGGAGTTAGATAGATGAAATCTGAGACCAGATATGGAAACCTTAGAGGCAGGAAGCCCCAGATAACTATATATGAACTTCTGATGCAAACCAGAAATCACATTGTTTCAATTCAAAACTTTTTCCCTGAAAGCAGTTAATAGATGATTCTATTCTTAAAGGAAAAGTATGATGTACGGAAGCAAGCCACAACTAATTTGAAATGGAGAGCATATATTTTAAATTAAATAAATTAAAAGTATGATTAAAAATTGCAGTCTGGCATTGATGATTTCAAAATAAATAATTGCTCATTACTATCATTATTGTTATTTAATAAACAGAAATGAGAGGTATTTTTTTTTGTTGATTTTTAAACAGAAATGAAATGAAACAATAACAAATTTTGTCATTCAGTGCCATTTTGTATTTTCAACATAATGTAATTTAAATACTTTTATCTCAAATAGAGCATTTTTTTCTGTTTTGGTTATTTTATAACTATATCTACAATATAACAAAAAAAAAAAAAACACAATATCTAAGATGATATCTTTCAACTGCATACAGGTTAAGTGGCACTTTCAATAACTTCAGAAATGTGACTTATGCAGCCTTTTTATTTTTATTCTAGAAATTTTCTGAAGAATTCAAGCTTATATGAGTTATATGCAGATTACAATATACAAATATTCTGTATCATTTTTGTGAGTAAAAACTACAATTATTACAAATTCTTCAAAGACTTGCTTGTTATAGATGAATGGCAAATAGCAAATTTTTAACATATTTCATCCATATTTTTAAAAACAGATGTTTGATATAAGAATTTACTAAAAATATTTTAATAATTAAAACAATATTATATAATTAATATATTTAATTTAATAAATACATATTATGTATTGTATTTGGAAATTTTACATTATGTTTAAATATTAATCAAAAAAAGCTGATAAAATAAATGAAATATTTGTAGTTTACAGTTATTTGTAATTAGTTATTTGTAGTTTACAGTTATTTGTAGTTATAGATTTTATTTGATATTTTTAAAAATCATAACCAAGAAGTCAAGGCCTACAACTAACCTAATATCTAAAACCAAAACTATATAAATAAGAAACTTAGCAGAAAAAGTAAAAAAATAATAATAATTTTAGAAAGAAAAAATGTTTTTAAAATATGATTAATGTATATTGTGTATAATGTATATAATGTATTGAGGGTAATTTTACTTGAATTAGATTGGTATTAATAATTGTTATACATTTTATTATATTTCATATCCGTAATCAAAATTAATATAATCCAAAATATAATTTTAACGTGTTATAATCGGTTTAACAGAAAAAATATTCTATTCTAAAAGTATTGCATGCATACATAATCCATTATACATATTTTATTACAAAATTTTATATAATACAATACTTACAAGGTGTATGACAGCATCCCCACCTTTAAATCAAATAAATAAATAAATAAATATATTTNGATTGCTTTCCTTCTAATAATAATTTTATTTGATGGTATAAATACCTAAAATTAAATTTAGAAAATTAAACATTTAAAATTTTTATTATTAAAATTCTTGTATGTATAATAATAATATAAAAACCTCAGAAATGCTCTTCTGGTTAATATTTCAGCATGGCTATCATTCACAACATTACCTAAAATTTAAAATACAATATATATATTATTATATATGTATACATTTGTTTTTCTGAAAAAATACATAAAAAGTAACTTATTTGAATACTACTTTGAAGTTAGAGCTTACATAACTTAAATATCAGAGAAGTTTTTATTTATTTATTTTAGCTACATTAGGAAAAGTTTGATTGAGACTTTTTGATATATATTCCATATCAAAGTTATATATTTATTTTATTTTATTTTATAAATATTTCTTCTCTTCATTCTATGATGCTTGATCTTATTATTCACCATATAGTAAACCTCATTATTTTGATATCGAATAATTCTAAGTATTGTGAAGTCAAGTCTAGTTCCCGACCAAGAAAATTGGATTTTGCATATATTTTATTTCAGATAATTTGAAATATGCATACAATGAAATTCAAAGTCATTATCTGGTCCAGTGACCCACAAAAATATTGTTTAATTCAAAATCTTTCATCATATTATGTATTTATAAAGAAAGTTTCCATGTTCAAGTAACAGTTTTGTTTTTGGTATTACCAATTACACATTGTTGATTTATTGGGCAGCCATTCAAGGTCATTTGGACATTATCCACATTGCCAATGCCTGAGAATTTTTTAATTTTTTTCTTTATGAAATAAAACTATTTGGCATTTAATTATTTTGGATGGTTTTTGGAATTATTGAAACAATAGATTTTTGCAAAGTCCATTAAATACATGTACTGTACATATTCACAATAGAATGAGTACATAGCTATAGTTGTTATAGCTTAGTTTCATCAGATTACATGATTTCATAATTTTGAACTCAAGACAGTGAATTCTTCATAGAACTATCCATTGGTCCTCTGGATGAAATTTGCAAATAATTCTTATTAAAGCACTTAAGCTTGTTTTGTACATTACTTTCAGGTCTTGCTTTGGATGCAGTTTTATTGTTTTCATTAAGTATATGCCAACTAATGGTTTTTTGAAATAGCTTACATTTCTAATAATAACTTGTAATATTAACACATTTGTAACCAAATAGGTGAAATTATATAAGGTAATGTCATAATTTTATTTGAGAATTACAAAAAAAAAATTTGATTTGAAAAAGTTCAGATAATTTGAACCCAGATAATTCAAAGTGTTTTTTTTTTTTGGTCCCTTGAGTTTCAAAATAACAAGCTTTTACTGTAATCCACAGAGATATTGACTGCAAAACTGTTACCATAGGGTATGTTCATAAAGTCAAATGAGTTAAATGAGAATGATGTCATCATTATTCTTACTTTCGTTAGACATTTTGACCAATTCGTTTACAACAAAATGATTGTTTATAAAATCAAAGATATGAATGTTGCTAGTGCAGTCTTATTTGAAAAATTTTTCTTAGATTGCTTCAGATGGACAGTTATTTTTATCATTTCACCTTTTAATCCACAATTTAAACACTTGAGTAGATTTAGAAACATTGATATTGCAGGGTGCCATTTTCTTAAGGAAGTAAACTCTTTCCTTTGTGAATTTTGAATTTTGTTAGGATTTCATTTGAGATGTCACCAACATTGAGCATGAGTACCAAATGAAATTTGTACATTATGACTGACTTGTTAGTACTGTGTTTAACTCATTCAACTTCACAAATATATCCGTAGATCATTTAAATTTCATTAAAAGTTTTTTATACATTCTTAATCATAAAGAACAATTTATTTAAATAATAATTACCATCTGGACTTAAATCTTTAGCTCCTAAACATTTGGATCCTGTTGCCAATGCAATAACGTGCGGTTTTCTTCTTGATAAATCTGTTATTTAAGGATTCATTTAGAATAAAATTGTCGTATTACAATGTAAAATGTCTCAAAATTAACATTTTATAAATAAAGTTTTCTCATTAAAAATAATTCATATTAAGTAAGCACATTTTACCATTTTCTGAATCAAACGTAATCAGAATTGCTGCTAATAAAGTCCATTCTTTTCCATTTCTAGGTTTCCCTGTTTTAGGTAATTTTTCATAATGTTCATAACAAGTCTGAGCTACGATATCAGCGAACTCTTTATTATTCATTATTAAGTGTTAAGTTAGATGAATTCAATTTAATGCAATATTTAAAAATTCACTAATACTTTTACTCAAAAATTACAAAATAAGTAAATAAAAAGTAACGTTTTATATACTTTCACATTAAAACAATAATCTGTATTTCTACTCTACCCACATGTAAACACTATGAACACGTGGATCGCGATACACTATCAGCGCCCTCTGAATTTTGTTTTTCTGAAACAGATACGTACTTGAATAATTTTTTTTAAAATATTAGGATTTAAAATAATGTGCTAAAACTCTGATCAAATGTATAGAGTTAGACAAATTTTTAATTGCATTTAATTCATTTTAGGTAAATATTTTAAATAAAAATTGTTACAATGATATTTTCACATTTGAAAATATCAAACTTGACAATCATATTACGTTATAATATATTTAAAATATTGTTGTTAAAATTTAATGTAGCCCTTAACATGGAATTTATTTACTGAATATGAGAAGACAGATGTTCAAATATTTTCAGTTTATAAATCTAGCTATCGACAAAAGAAGAATATTCTTTTGATAGCACTAATTTATTTTTACAGAATTTTATTAATAATTTAAGAAAAGGCAAAATAGTAAATATGGGGCTTTTTCAATCAAAAGTAAATCATAGTATTTTTAAAATTACAAGTTAAAATTTTATAAGTAAAAATGAGTAAAAATGTCTCAGATTATATACTAATTGGCGAGATTTTATTGCTTTATTTTAGGAATCAGATGATGAGTTTTCACTAGATTTTCCAAAAAAATTTTTAAGCAAGGTAACGTTTTCGTTCTTTATATTTTTCTAAAAATAATAATTGAAAATAAAGAAACCATTTAAATTTTGATAGATTGTAATTTTCTCTGAATCGAACGAAGATTGCAAAAAAGTTAAACATGTAAAAAGTTCTATATCTTACATTACATTAAAAACTTACCATCAACAGAAACAGAGAAATGTGGAAGAGTTCGCAGCACATGTGAAATTTTATGTTTTGTTTAATGATAGAAAACCAGAGAAAATGCAGCAAACAATATATTCGAAGAAAGTGCATATGTTCAAAACTAGTAGCCAATCAGATGTAGGAGTAAATGAAAAAACAGTAAATAATCATTGGATAAATGTTTCCCGTTCTTATGATTCTAAAACAGAGGAAGAAACCGAAATTTCAGAAGATGAAAGTAATTATAATTCAAGAACGTACAGAGTCTATCGAAAGCAATATCAAAAACCTGTTTTGGAAAGAAAGCCAAATGAATTAAATTATCCTTTAATAATTTACAAAAAGTCCGCTTCAAGAATGTGTGGTAAAGAAAATAATATCAGTACAATTTCTTCAATTAAAATGTATATAATTAATAAAATTTTAAAGTTAAATATTAAAAGTATTTTTATATAATTATAGAATCTCGTGAAGATTCTCCAGCTTCAAAAAGAAAGACTCCAAAGAAACAAATCACAGCTTTCTCAAGTTTTGAATCTGTTGCTTATGATAATGGTAAATTTCATAATATTGGAAGTGAAGGTCGAACATTATGCGATTCTGGAACTGAAGTGACTGAGAGTGCTGTTGAGAGTGATAGACCCATTTGGTTCGAAGGAACATTTAAAAACATAAGTCAGAAGAAAAATAATAACAATAAAAAGGCATAAAATTATGAAACATAACATGTCGTCAATAAACAAATCTAAAAGATAAATAAAATCATTTATTTTATGTATTTTCATTTTTACTCTTTATACATTATAGATTTACTTTGAATAATTCTGGCGATATTTTAAATAAAATATTGAAAATTCAATTGTCCATGTTCATCATATTTATTAATTTAAACAACATACCGATAATTGTTTATTTTGTTTTGTATTAGCCGGTGATGCTTGGCTTATCTAAATATCAATGTCATCGAACAGATTCCAAAATTACACGTGGTTTTGTTAAACGTTAGTACTCATAGTAGTTACTGTAGTGACTATATAGGCTACATTAAAAGATATTTTGATACTATATAAACATAGACGACGTCGTCGTTTCGTTACATTATTGTTTATAACATCAAAGATGACGACAATTTCCTCTATAGCGATTTTGCTACATTGTATGATTATAGGCCTACAATAACGTATAAATGGACTATCTATATTCATGCCGTTCTTATCCCGAACAGTTTGTAGATATCTATCCTTTTCGAATGCTTGAGCTGAGGCAGTTCTATCACAGAGTGTAGTAGTCACCTACGACAAGGTTCTCTGATTCATCTCTAAGGAGATAGAATTCTGTGCTTACTACATCGGGCTAATTGTAGGGTTTTAGAAGAACCCTACAATTTCCTCACTCCCTAGAAATGAAAAAGACGCCATCAAGAGGAAATAGAGTCTCGACCGAAACAACTTGAAAGGTTAAAAATCTACAAAGTCTTCGGGAAAAGAACGGTAGTTAACTTCAAGGAGACAGACTCTATTTCGTCAGACTGGAGAGCATATAAAGTCATAAGTAAAGGTTTCTTATTCCAATAGTAAGACTAGTAATAATATTTATCACGTCTTTCTTAATTATCCACAACTAACAGAGACCCAGATTAAAACAGTTCTCTTTATTTCGCATATTTAAGAATGCATTTCGGATTGGTAATTTTCTAATCCCTAGTCGGGCTCACGGCTTCAGCGTTTAAAGTTGTTGTCTACAACACAACGAACAAAAGGTTTGTTCATCTTAATATACTTTTGTTATCTACAATGATGGATATAGTGCACAATTTGTACAAATGGTATAGTTTCTACATATCAGTCTCTTGCGCTTGCTGGCATGTTTTCTTTGTCTATTTCTGATGGGCAAATGGAACGCTTCTTCTATTTCTCACAATTATTAACTCCATATTACCTTTTAGAAGGATTTTAACTTCAATATTGTGGTTCATAATATAACAAAGGTCAAAATGTGGTTTTTCATTGTAAATATTTTCATAAGTTGAAACCAAAGTTTTCACAAATAAACTTAACTAGGAGAAATTATTTATTGTGATATCGTCACAATGCCGGGCTACAATTTATAATCATATTTTTAAATAATTTAATTTAAAATATATGTTCACCGCAAATTATTAGTTGCTTGCCCTTATACATCTTACTTTTCCTTTAACAATAGAGTCGTGATGGTCGTCTATCTAACACCTTTCAGAGGAAAAATTTTGAATTAAAATAACGTGACTTCTGGTTTTCATCATAAGTTCTTATATAGTAAAGGTGGGCCTCTTGCCCATAAGGTTTCCATATCTGATCTCGGATTTCATTTATCTAATTCCGTTCTCGAGATTAAGAAAAAACAGACGGACGAACGAACGAACGACAGTGGGAATTTATAGGTTTACAATTTTTTTTTCAAATTGCAGCCCAATTAACTTGTTTTGAAATTTTCAAATTGTAAATGAACTTTTAAACGGTTTTTACAAACGTTATTTTAATTTTCAGTTGATTTTAATTTTAGTTTTAGTTTGTTTTAATGTGAATGCAGGAGTTTTGATTATTATTTTTAGTTTTAATTTATTTAGTATTATTTATTTAATTTTGCATTAATTTAGGCCGCATTTTTTAATTCTTAACTACAATTGTTTTAATTAATTGCGACTTTTTATCGATCTCTTTCTCTCTCGCGTTCGTTTTCCCCCTTTATCGCGGCGGCTCCGCCGCCGTCACGTGACATCTCTCGTCTCCAAACCGCTCCGGTGTCGAGGCTGGCAGTCGGAAAACAGGAAATGCCGCCATGACAGTCCACATATATGGACGTTAACCCGCGCGTCGGTTTTCCCCGTTTATCGCGGCGGCTGCAGGCGCTCGCGTCGTCACGTGACATCTCTCGTCTCCAAACCGCTCCGGTGTCGAGGCTGGCAGTCGGAAAACAGGAAGTGCCGCCATGACAGTCCACGCATGTGAACTTTAACCATTTTTTATTTAAATATTATATAATATTTCTAAACAAATCAGCCTAAAAAATTATATAGTTGTCTAAAGAGAACCAAGGCTTCATTAATTAAAAATACGAACGAATTGACATCTATTTTGCAAATTAATTAATTAATAATAATGAAAATGATGATGCAGAACAACGGGATAAATCTCCGAGAGCTGAAACAATAAAATTGAGTGCCGACTCGCCGAGTCATTTTAGGGTTTCATTTAATGAATCAGTTCATTCGCGATCTACTCCTAGTCTATTCGCGAAACAGCTGATAAACTTATTGATATCGTATGAGTAAAAGGGAGGGTGACATCATTGCTTACCTCGAGCTAACACACCCACGCTTATGAAAGTTTGTTGTTTATAGTAGAATTTATGATATATAGCACATTTAGCTATATACAAATCGTATATTTCATATATTCGAATTTAATAGATGTTTGTGTTGGTAAGTTTATTTAATGTATATATATAGTGTAGTAACAGTAGAAATTCATATTTAGCATAAATAGTGTCATTTTTCAAAAATATAATTAAATTAAAAAATGAAACTATATGTAATGCAGATATATAATATAAAATATGATAGCAAAAATAAACAAATAAATTATATCTGTTCAGCAATTATATAATCCTAATAAAATGCATGTCCAAATACTTTACCATCAATAAATATCTACTTGATATATGGAGAATAATCATTTTCACACAAAGTATAAACAAATAAAAAATTTATCATTGATATAAAAATTTGTATCTATTATTATATCAATCATTTAAATTTAAGATATTCAGATGTAGTGTTTAACTAAGACAGAACAGCTTCATTTTAAGCTGTGGTTCGAAATCCGAATGAAGGCTTGATCGTCACAAAGTATGGAACTTGCATTCCCCAAAAAAGTCTTTAACCATTGACTGGAAAAAGAATCGCCTGAAATTGTTGTGATCATGGGTTGTAGGTTTATGTTGACTCTGAGTCCTGGTTTGGCCAAACTGCTTTTCATCACTAATTTTGCCACTGATATAACAGAGTTAATTTAAAAAGGAAAATACTATGATAATTTAAATTGTAAGTCTGCAATTCAAATATAGAAACAAAGTACAGTAGAATCTTTTTAATGAATAATGAATATTGTTTTCAGTTATTAAATGTTTTGGAATTAGTAAATTGCAAAACTTGTAAGTTAAAACACACTATAAAAACTTTTGCTTATTATAATCATACTTTTAGTTATATTGATAATCTTCAGATAAATAGGCAAAAACGTGTTTTATTATTATTTTTATCAATATGTGACCAGTAATGGACAATTATCAGTTATTGTTATCTGTCTTAACCAATGCTTTAAGCTTTAAAGACTTCATTTTAATTGTAATTTATATGCGGTATAGTATAAATAGTATAAATTATTGACACTTTTTACTTCAATAATATGTTACCTGATGCTAAAGACAGTTCTGAAAAAACTAACAAGCCAATAACACTAGATAAATTACTATTAATAATAATAATAATAATTACAGTTGATAAAATTTCTTGTTTAAAGGAACATAATGCTAAGAAGTCATTCTCTTCCACAGCCCTGGCAGTTTTGCCTTTTTGTCAGTCTTTTCCACAGCATGACAGTTTTGGCAGGTAAACCTGGACAGTTTTGTCAAGATTTGTTGGGAAGGTCACCAAGCATATGATAAACAAGCACTGCCTTAGACATGTCAAGACCCTCAAAATCTATAAATCAATGCATAAGGGAAACATTGTCAACTAGAAGGATCTAATTATGATATTGGATTCTTGAAAATCCTAGTTGCAGGTCTAGCAACAAAATGTGACATGTATTTTGTTACTAATTTTTGTTTTTTTTTTTAGTTTTTTGTACATCACAGCAATGTAGCAAATTGTAGAATTTTTTATTTTTTATATTTAAACATGCTCAGTATTTATATACTTTTGTTCTATTTCCATTAGTGTTTGTAAATGTTTGATTTTTGGCATTAACCTGATAAAGATAAATTAAATATGACTGAAACATTATTTTTTTCTAGTTTAATAAACCTTTTTTGTTGCTCTACAAAGTTGTGTATAAATGATTGAGTTATATACTAAAGTAGTTACTTTATGAATTATTTGCAGTTGTTAGGCAAAAAAGAGTACAATAATTCTTTGCTGACAAACAAATCCATTTTATAAACATAAGTATTTTGTAAAATAATCAAATAATAGACTCCTTCAAAATTTTATTAGCATTACTCTTTTATTAATGAATACTATAATTATTGCAAATCATATTAATCAAATTTTTGAAATAATGATTGTAACTTTGATCATATCAAGTGAATTCAATATTTAAAATTAATAAATTAACATATCTTGCAATTTATGTAAACTAATAATTTTGTAAATTATAATATAATAAATTATTAAATTAATAAAAATTTGATTTTTACAGTGTCTGAAATAAATAAACAATAGAAAGAAAATGGGAGACATTAAGACTCAAATATTTTATTTGATTGATGAAGCCATTCGTGTAGACAGTGTAGGTCAAATAGATGTAAGTACATGTACTACAAAGTTGTGAATATATATTTTTTATATTTATGAAACTGGAGGAACATAAAATATTGTTTTAAATTTGTCTTTTTATGATCTAGGTAAATTCAATTAGTTCATGATATACAGGGTGTATCAGAATGATGTTTTAAAAATTTGGGGAATTTAGGGGATGAAATTTTGAATGTTTTGATATAAGGAACCTATAGCTGGAAATTTGAACTAAAGTGTCTACAGCGGTAGGAAGTGCTTGACCGCCCTTCACTTTGGTAGATACCCTTCCGTGCATTGATGTCATGTTATTGCTGCAGATGGAAGACTGTAAACACACAACTATAGTGGTCTAACTGAGCCTGTGTACAGGGCGTTGTGTACTTAGTGCTTGTTGTCCTTCAGGTCACCCCTTGCATCCACTGGCGCTGTGCTGTAAACATACAGCTAGTCAACGTGAGTCTCTTGTGTATGCAACACCTGTAGGAACAGTTCATGAACTTACAGAGTGCATCTTTACAGCATTTAATACCATCAGAGGGGAGCATGGCATCTTACAGAGGTCGGACAAAACATGGTTCATCATTGCACATTATTTAACGAAGTTGGTGGTCCTCACATTGAACGTTTACTCTAAAGTAGTACAGTTACTGATTCGATATACAGTTTGATTGTATTCTACTGTTTTGTCAATAAAACTTGTCATAAATACTGTAATTTGCTGTTTCATTCAGCATACCGACTGCATAGAACGTGCAAAGTGCTGTAGAAACTTTATATCACATTTCCGGCTATAGATTCCTTATATCAAAATGTTCAGAATTTCATCCTCTACAATCCCCCAAATTTTTAAAATGTCATTTTGATACACCCTGTATAAGAGAGATTTTTAACTAATAGATAATAAAATTATTAAAAAAATGAGTATTTTCTAAATACTGGTTTTATTTGAATAACAGCTGTGGCTACTACAGTAGAGCGTCGATTATCTGACTCAATTGGGGACTCAGGTTGGTTGTATAACTGAAAAAATCGGATAACCGAAAACAATGAAAAAAATACATTATTAATATAGTATATTAGGATATCCCATGTAATTAGTATATCGCTATTAACCAACTTTGCATTGAATTTTCATCGATGTTTAGCCAAACAAATTTTTTTTTTTAAATAATAATTGTTGCTATTGTAGCGTTAAAAATTATTTTAAAATTATTTTATTGCTCACAAAACAAACAACCACTCATAATTAGAAAATTAAGTCTCGTTTAAATACTGGCCTCCCTTCAATGGTTGAGCCGGTGTTGCCAGCTAAAACACGCAAAAATTTAACAAAAATAATATTAAAGTATCCAAGACATAGCCAAATATTGTAGTGCCACATCACTAGCAGACATTTGAAATTTGCCTACTAGAACGGTCAGTTAACCGATGTGACGGTTAATCGGGAGTCGTACAATCGATGCTCTACTGTATTTAAACTACATATTTTTTCTGCAGTTGCTATTCAAGGTTGCTAACTGTTTGAGTGCAATTATTACATCCTTTGCACTTACCCATGTGATGTTCATCTTAATAAAGTATTCAAATATTTATTTATGAAAGTTTGATTT
Organism: Centruroides sculpturatus; assembly: GCF_000671375.1. Classification (NCBI taxonomy): domain Eukaryota; kingdom Metazoa; phylum Arthropoda; class Arachnida; order Scorpiones; family Buthidae; genus Centruroides; species Centruroides sculpturatus. Next base: position 272,384 of record NW_019384888.1, read on the forward strand.
TTAAAGCAAACTATACTTGAAATGGTAACTGGTTACTTTCTATATACAGGAAATCCTTGTTAATTCAAACTTGGATAGTTCAAAATCATGTTAGTTCATAACTGTACTATTTGTCCTGGCTTCAGATATAGAGATTTACATTTTGAAGAATTCAGTTAGTTTGAAATACTGCTACTTTGAAATATGAAGTGAAAATTCTGTCCAAAATGTGATATGCATATGTTAACTCATACATTTAGATCAACATTCACATACTCCATACTTCAGAATTGTTCATGGTCTATTTTCATTTTAATCTAATCAACATGGTTTTGCTTTTACAATAACATATTTTGGGTGTCACCCTAAAATACTACCCCTTTTTTCTTATCTCATAAAATATGGCTTGGTTTCAGGTTTGTAAGATTGGACTAAAAGTAACAGAATGATATATTTGTAGGACTCCATGATACTAGATTTGGTCATCTTACTACTTTTTGGCTGCTTTAAAAATAATTTAGGCAACATTTTTGAGAATTCTGCTTTACTTTTTATAAAACCTATCTAGCAATCTGTGAGGTTCTCATCTGACACGTCAATAAACAAATCTAAAAGATAAATAAAATCATTTATTTTATGTATTTTCATTTTTACTCTTTATACATTATAGATTTACTTTGAATAATTCTGGCGATATTTTAAATAAAATATTGAAAATTCAATTGTCCATGTTCATCATATTTATTAATTTAAACAACATACCGATAATTGTTTATTTTGTTTTGTATTAGCCGGTGATGCTTGGCTTATCTAAATATCAATGTCATCGAACAGATTCCAAAATTACACGTGGTTTTGTTAAACGTTAGTACTCATAGTAGTTACTGTAGTGACTATATAGGCTACATTAAAAGATATTTTGATACTATATAAACATAGACGACGTCGTCGTTTCGTTACATTATTGTTTATAACATCAAAGATGACGACAATTTCCTCTATAGCGATTTTGCTACATTGTATGATTATAGGCCTACAATAACGTATAAATGGACTATCTATATTCATGCCGTTCTTATCCCGAACAGTTTGTAGATATCTATCCTTTTCGAATGCTTGAGCTGAGGCAGTTCTATCACAGAGTGTAGTAGTCACCTACGACAAGGTTCTCTGATTCATCTCTAAGGAGATAGAATTCTGTGCTTACTACATCGGGCTAATTGTAGGGTTTTAGAAGAACCCTACAATTTCCTCACTCCCTAGAAATGAAAAAGACGCCATCAAGAGGAAATAGAGTCTCGACCGAAACAACTTGAAAGGTTAAAAATCTACAAAGTCTTCGGGAAAAGAACGGTAGTTAACTTCAAGGAGACAGACTCTATTTCGTCAGACTGGAGAGCATATAAAGTCATAAGTAAAGGTTTCTTATTCCAATAGTAAGACTAGTAATAATATTTATCACGTCTTTCTTAATTATCCACAACTAACAGAGACCCAGATTAAAACAGTTCTCTTTATTTCGCATATTTAAGAATGCATTTCGGATTGGTAATTTTCTAATCCCTAGTCGGGCTCACGGCTTCAGCGTTTAAAGTTGTTGTCTACAACACAACGAACAAAAGGTTTGTTCATCTTAATATACTTTTGTTATCTACAATGATGGATATAGTGCACAATTTGTACAAATGGTATAGTTTCTACATATCAGTCTCTTGCGCTTGCTGGCATGTTTTCTTTGTCTATTTCTGATGGGCAAATGGAACGCTTCTTCTATTTCTCACAATTATTAACTCCATATTACCTTTTAGAAGGATTTTAACTTCAATATTGTGGTTCATAATATAACAAAGGTCAAAATGTGGTTTTTCATTGTAAATATTTTCATAAGTTGAAACCAAAGTTTTCACAAATAAACTTAACTAGGAGAAATTATTTATTGTGATATCGTCACAATGCCGGGCTACAATTTATAATCATATTTTTAAATAATTTAATTTAAAATATATGTTCACCGCAAATTATTAGTTGCTTGCCCTTATACATCTTACTTTTCCTTTAACAATAGAGTCGTGATGGTCGTCTATCTAACACCTTTCAGAGGAAAAATTTTGAATTAAAATCACGTGATTTCCGGTTTATACCGGGCATATGTATACGGTTAATCGGAGGCTCCCTCTTGCCGTATAGTTTTCATATCTATTCTCCTTTTTCATCTATCTAACTTCATTCTCGAGATTAA
>NW_019384888.1:279455-318759 GCF_000671375.1 Centruroides sculpturatus
TATATATAAAAGACTGTTTTTCTAAGTAATCTAGAAACTAGCTGCAAGGACCCGCTTCGCTGGGTTTTTATTTGTGGGCAAAAAGTAACGATAGTGAAGATTAAGATAATTACATTATAACCAATCTTACCCATTTTCACAGAATGCAAGAATTAGGTCTCCCGTTTCCAGAGAATTTTTACATGAGCATAAAAATATGTTCGATTTCCCGCAAAAGCGCAAAAAACCACCTGTAAATCTTGCATGCCGCTTTATATTAACACTTCCTGGTCCCGATTCTATTTCTGAACATCTCCTGTTCACGTTCAGTCAAATTAACTATTTTCAACGTTTCTGGAATGTTTACGATTGTTCCATAATCGAACCAATATTCGAATTTTATGTTTGAATTTAATTTGAATATTGTTCGAACAAATTTGAACATTGTTCGAATTAAATTCAAACAAATTCGAACAAAACATTCGAAATAGAAAGCCACTTTCAACCACTTTCAAGCCCATATCTCCAGCACCCTTATAGCTATCGAGACGCAACTACCCCTATGCACGAATGGAGACTTGGGGCTACTATCACATACAAACACCATTCACGTGCGATGTGTAGTTTTGGCGAAAAAGTGAAATATAGGGACATACATGTCCATTTTTATATATAAATATAGATATAGATTCAATTAAATATATTTTATTAATAAAATGAATATTTTCAATATATTTATTTTATTAAATTAATATAGTTTACTTACAAATGGCTTACAAAATCTTATTTTATTATTTTTATATCTACATTAATCTAGAGTTGTCTAGAAGATCACTAAAATGTTTATTTTACTAAATATCTGTGATTTAAAGATATATTTTTATGTGGAAACAGACATATTCAACTCCTTATAGTATTTTCTGACAGAGGTCTTTAAAAATTGTTAAAAAATATGAAGAAATTAGAATTTTATTAGTGGATTAATGTTTTTAGAAATGATTGGTTTTATTTTGAAATTTGACAGAGACAAAGAATTATACAGTGGTACCTCGGTATACGTCTGCCTTAGAATACGTCAAATTCGGAATATGTCCTGTTTGGACGAAACAAATTTTGCTCGGTATACGACTTTTGTTCAGTATACGACTTAATTCAATTATACGCGCCATCTACGAACAAGTAGCACTATCGGTGTACTAGAACAGACTAGACGTTCGCGGTGCCACAGTCTATAACTTTGTTAAATTTCTTCTGATTTTAATTTGTAAGTAAAGTTTTATTAATCATGAATTGCAAAAAGGCAAATGAAAAGCAACAGAAAACTAAAAACTGACTAGAAGCACAATGGAACTGAAAAAAAGAGATTGTTGAGAAATACGAAGGTGGCACGCATGTTCGAGATTTTAACTGTTGTATACCGTATTCCGAAATGACAATATCGACAATCGTGAAAAATAAAGACATTATTAAATCTGCTAACATTGCGAAAGGGGTTAAATCAATTTCTAAACAGAGATCGAAGACATTAGATCATGTTGAGAAAATGCTTTTGCTTTGGATAACCAAAAAACAGTGTTCTAGAGACACCGTATCAGAAGCAATTATTTGCGAGAAAGCTAAAAAGATACACGCTGATCTCATGAAAAATCAAGCAGGAACTAGCCAGGAAAGCGAGGTGTTTAAAGCCAGCCATTTTTTTTTACTTGAGAACGGATTAATCATTTTTACATTACTTCTTATGGGAAAGGTTGGTTCGGTATAAGTCCAACAATCAGGAACAGATTATGGTCGTATACCGAGGTTCAACTGTAATAAAAAAGAACAAAAAGTTTAAATTTAAATGATGTTCTCATCAGTGCATTTAAATTAAATTAGTAAATACAGAAGATAAAAAATTGTCAGGACAAAAATTTAAGAAAATTCTTAAATAGACAATACAAAAAAATATGTCTTCTCACTTGTCCTTTCATATGCACATGAGGAAAATAACAGTTCCACAGCAGAGTCAACCTTTCAAAAATTTAAGAAAATTCTTAAATTTTGTAAATTTAGTAAGTATAGTATCTTAGTAAAAGTGACTAAAAGTATTGTTATAGGATTCATAAATATTTTACATTAATTACTTTTAGAAAAAAATCTTTTTATTATAAAATAATCAGTTTNTTGCCTACTAGAACGGTCAGTTAACCGATGTGACGGTTAATCGGGAGTCGTACAATCGATGCTCTACTGTATTTAAACTACATATTTTTTCTGCAGTTGCTATTCAAGGTTGCTAACTGTTTGAGTGCAATTATTACATCCTTTGCACTTACCCATGTGATGTTCATCTTAATAAAGTATTCAAATATTTATTTATGAAAGTTTGATTTTTAAAGCAAACTATACTTGAAATGGTAACTGGTTACTTTCTATATACAGGAAATCCTTGTTAATTCAAACTTGGATAGTTCAAAATCATGTTAGTTCATAACTGTACTATTTGTCCTGGCTTCAGATATAGAGATTTACATTTTGAAGAATTCAGTTAGTTTGAAATACTGCTACTTTGAAATATGAAGTGAAAATTCTGTCCAAAATGTGATATGCATATGTTAACTCATACATTTAGATCAACATTCACATACTCCATACTTCAGAATTGTTCATGGTCTATTTTCATTTTAATCTAATCAACATGGTTTTGCTTTTACAATAACATATTTTGGGTGTCACCCTAAAATACTACCCCTTTTTTCTTATCTCATAAAATATGGCTTGGTTTCAGGTTTGTAAGATTGGACTAAAAGTAACAGAATGATATATTTGTAGGACTCCATGATACTAGATTTGGTCATCTTACTACTTTTTGGCTGCTTTAAAAATAATTTAGGCAACATTTTTGAGAATTCTGCTTTACTTTTTATAAAACCTATCTAGCAATCTGTGAGGTTCTCATCTGACACATGCTATTTACCTACAGTTTATTTATAATATCAATAATTATTAATTAACAAAAGTAGCTTTCTGTACTCACAGCTTTATTTTGTTTGCTTAATAAACTTCATCAGTTACATGGCATTTGGCTTATTGTGAAGAAATATGTAAATCTTGGATAATTCGAAGTTGCAATTAATTATTTTGTTTTACATTGTAAAGAAAAAATTCTAAAACATTCAGGATGAAATATATTTATATAAAATACATTGTAAAAATACAAAATATTAAAGACTTGTACAAATAAATTATTATTGTTGTCTTTTTGTTGTCCTTTTCCATCATCACAGGAACATGATCTACACTGGCGGAGGCGACTTGTCTTTATAGGCTACTTTTACCACGTATATTTATGTAAATTGGGGAAAGTAGCCTATAAAGAAAGGTTGACTTCACCAGTGTGGATCATGTTCCTGTGATGATGAAAAAGTATGACAAAGAAGGCAACAAGAATAATTTTTGTATAAGTCTTTAATATTTTGTATTTTTTACAATGTAGTTTATATAATTATTTTGTTTCTTGAATTTTGAATTAACGAGGATTTTCTGTACCAATAATAAAAACATTAATTAAAAATACACCTACACTATATGGTATGTTTTATAATTTCAATTTCTATTAAAGCTTGTGTGTTAAATAAATACAGTAGTTACCTACAGTAGTTTAGAGTATTTATTAATTTTACCATGCTTTCTTAAGTTTTCAAAAATCGTTGAATAATAGACATGGTTACAATTTGAGAATGGTTATTATTTCAAGCTTTAAGTAAAGTTTTGGTTATTTCTGGATGGCAGTTATTATTGGAATAAAACTGGTTGGTAAATTATTATTTTTTCTATAGTTACCCATTGTTTTGTTACAGACTCTTTTAATTATGTAATCATAAAAATGAGGCTATTTTATATATTTTCAAAAAATGCATTGCTGCAATTGATTAGTTTATTTTATTAAAATAATATATATATAGTTTATATTACCAGTACAGTACAGTTCAAGGACTAAGCAGATGGTGAGCAATTACATTTATTAATTAAGTAAATTATTACACACATTCATTATCAAAGTAATGCCCATGGACCATAATGCACCACTGACAGCATTGATACAACTGCTAGAAACACTACTGAAAAGCATTTTCAGAAGTGTCTTTTCAAACAAAAGTTACTCTCGAGCAATTTCATCTTGTTATGCAAATCCTTTTCATTTCTATTGTAACTAGGGATGTAAAGTACAATTAATAGTACTGATTTTACTGTTGCCTTTTTAATGTGCCATCATTAAACTCATACTGTATTTATTCTGCTCATATTTGCAATGTAGTGTACTGAAGTGTGTAAACAAATGAAAGGTTACTGTCACAGCTTTGGTACACTTTTTCCATTTGATTTGCATACTCCCATTAGATTGGATAAATGCACTTTCTGGCATTATTTTTAAAAAACATATTCTGGCTCAACAAATAACATTCACTTGAGATTTGTGATGTTCAAAACTTGTTGCTATAGAAGCAGGGTATAGAAGGGTCCAACAATTGATTTTGAAATTGGTACTCATTGTCACACTAGCTAAAAGTTTCAAATTCTGGAATTGATGGTGTACTTACCCTATCTAACCTTATGTCATATCTTTGCTCCAGTAAAAAATTATTAATATAATCAAACATTTTAAACTTCTTATAGCAATCATTAATTTTATGACTGATTTTTTTCAATTTTAAAACTTGACTATAATCAAACCTTGATATCAAACATTCTTTGCTACATGTCAATTCTTTGCTACATGTCAATGAACACATTTAGATGGATTTTCTCCTTACATATTAAATAGATAACTTTTTTATATCTGTAAATTACTAAATATGTGACTTTTGCATTGCAAAACAAATTGTTATGCAAATCATTTTGAAATTTCAGTTTAAAACTTAAATTTATGTGGCAATTTCACCAAGAAGTAAATTCAGTTGTTTTAATTTTGATTAACTATAAATTATGTTTTAAATAAAAATTTGCAAGTTATTAAAAGATAATATATACAGTAATGCTTATTAGGAAAAAGTTAATTATGGTTAAATGAATAAAGATTCTGAAAAGGATGGTTTTCATTGTATATTTTAAATGAAACAATTATTCTCTGAAAAAAAAATTTAAAGGTGATTTTTTTTAAGGGTTAATTTAAAAGGCTCTTTTTTTTTTTGAAATATTTGAAATTTTTCTTTTAGAAAAATATATTTAATTTAATCTTTACTATAATTTAAAATGATATTTAACGTCACAGAAAATCAGGATAGGTCAAAAGATAAATATGATTCATAATCAATTTACATTGAGTTTATCAGATAATGTTATAATTTTACAGATCAAAACATATTCATTTCCTTCTAAAATAAGAATTTAAAGATAGTTGTATAAGCTGTTGTTAAATTCTTATTTTAGAAAAACTCTTTATATCAATAGTAATTGCATATTTCAGTTTTGTCATAATTTTTAATTATCAGTATAGTTTCATCAAAATTCTTTATTAGATATAAAAATATTTCTTACTTTGAAAATCAAATGTTTAAAAATTAGAAGTATATGTACTTATAGAATACATAGATGATAAATGATTAAAATGATTTATTTCTGAAAAATAATAATTACATAAAGTTGGAATATATATTATTACTAGCACACCCTGCCACGCGTTGTTGTGGCTTAAAATGTATCTATTATAAATGTATAACACTTCCCCTGTGGGGGGGAATTTTTCAAAAAATTTCTTCTTAGTGCACATTCTCTTGACGTACCCTATTAAAATGCACTCAAAAATGCAAAAACCCACATCAAAAATAGTATAATAGAAGCTAAGTTCTTCACGGTAAGCCTTAATCCTGTCCCTCTCCCCACGGGGGAATATCAAAAATTCCCTTCTTAGTGTACATTCTGTTGATGTACCCTATTAAAACGCAATAAAAAACGCAAAAAACCGCATCTAAAATAGTATAAATAGAAGCAGAGTTCTTTACAGTAAGCCTTAATCCTAACCATCTCCCTTCAGTGGAGGGAATTTCGACATGTATATTATATAAAAACATGTGCATATTCGAATGCAGCATTGTGTCAAAATTTCAAAGGAATTGGTAGGAACAAACAAACATTACGTTTTTATTTATATAGATAGATAGAAGATGATCAGCTTCAATTCATTTTCACAGAAAAGCAAACTTAGGGCATCGTACTCATAGCGTCATTTGTTGGACATAAAAGCCTTAACCTAGATTATATCTTTTAATTTATATGAATGTTTAACGGAATAATATACAGCCTAATGTAATAATATAATATATACAGTAATAATATACAGCCTATGTCCACCCTGAAGTTCCATTCTAAATATTGGTGAAAGAATTTTTGAAATTGGATGAGTAGTTTCGGAGATGACCCGCTACATCCAAACTTACTTACTTACAAACATTACCTCTTTATAATAATAGTATAGATGAGAAGAAACTCAAAATTTCTTTTTGTATTTTATGAAACATCTGGTTACTGACAAAACAGGTATCCAGATCAAGGTAGCGCACCCCAATGCCAACCTGTAACATGAACTCATATGGATTATCATTCATACCCAGGAGATAGGTTTTAATCTTCAAATAATGTCATCAATGTACTTCCTATAGAAGATAATGCTAGGTAAGAATGATGGGAGTTTCCTATTCTCTAGGACAGTGGTTTCAACCATTTTTATCTCACTCCAAAATATAATTTTTTTTGTTTTTATATTTTGGAAGTTAATCTAGTATCAAAAATGTTCGATTCAGCACAACACAGTCCAACTGGAACACTTTCGATTAACCAATGTTTCGGTTGATCAGCTTTTGGATAAACGACGCTCTACTATATTCTTATTCCAAGTTGTTATAATCATTTTAATTAAGATAATTATGAATAGAGAATGTTAATTTAGCAATATTTTCTTTATCTTTAACTGAAGTAATAAACAAAAGAAGAGGAAGAGATATTATAGCAATTATTTATGAAATTGTCACCTTTGGCTCGGGATCAGTCGAAATTAATAGAATAATTTCCACTTCAGTTAGGTTATACGAAAATATTTAATGTTGTCAAATAGTTGATAACTCTCATCAACATTTTGCTACGAAATGAGAAAAGATGGAAGGGAGAATAACATTTTCCACTACAATCACAATAATATCAGGTTCAATGGAATCGTCTGCATGTAATAAAGTTGAAAATGTTATTGGCTTCTCGACAAGATTAATGAATGTTATAGATAATGTCATAGAACTTAGAAATGAGCAGTTAGCTACGAAAATTTACGATGGACCTTGACTTTATTGAAATTTCATCTTTGTAAATAGAAACACGATAAATTAAAGCGGGCAAATTTTCGAGATGTATGTCAATAATACACAGGTTTAATCAATAAACCTTTTTAGTTATAAGTGATTGATGGATATTTACAAAGTCTACTTCATGAGTCATTAAAACCATCGCTTCGAATCATGTTCTTCCTCATACTAACCGAATCATGCGAGAAGTTGCCTTTGTACTTTACAGATTTACAAATTACTCTTCGAACTCCATCCGAATATTATTTTTATGTAACCGATCATTCTGAAAATAAGAAAATTAAGCTCTAAATTTTCCAATTTATTGATATTTTCTTAATCGTATACGATCTTAAATCGATTTTCACGGCATATTCTTGAAATTTATTTCCTTAATATACATGTTAATATGAATTGTAATAGAGCATATTCCACTTAATATATATGTTAATATAGAACATTTCTATATTATTCCTGTTAAGTTAATTTCACAGTAAAATAAGAGAAAATGTAATTTTTTAAATATATAAATTATAGTAAAAAATATAAATTGCCAACGGATCATGTGGCATATTTTATTTGTAGAGGGAGAAAATAAAATGCCATTTATCTCCCTTTTATATAGGATTTAACGTAAATAAAACGGATCGTGGCACAAAATAAACGATACATAAAAGTTAATAAAATAGCCGAGACAAGTTTTAAAAAGTAAAAATAGATCGCGCGTCACTTTAAAAATATACGAAGACAAAATGTTATGAAAGACTTTTGGCATTTACAAAGACAAGATTATGCATAAAATATTCAAAGATTGAAGATAGAGGAATAGCCAAAGGCAGTAAATGAAATTGAGCCGACGATGATCAAACTTGAACATGATTGGTTTCGACAAACATGTCGACAAGTACTGACATTTAATATTAGTCCGAACTGCTTGAGGGAGTTGGAAAGAGATGATCCATCACCGATTCATATTGTTGTAGAGGGGATTGCTTGTCACTGCCTTATTGAGATCAGCGTGCCAAAGACAAGCTTCGGGGTTAACACTTCTCTTTATATATATAAATATATACAAGCTCCCCCGTCGATCATTTTTTGAACCATCTCCACTAACGAGGAATCTTCTCGTATCTTTAGATATAAAAATTGTTTATGAGACAAATATAACAACAATAAATTTATTTGTTTTGATAAGAAGAGGAAGAAGGGAAAGCGAAAAAAAATTCGATAGAAAAACTTACAAAGCTGATCTATAAAATTTCTTTTAACAACGGTACTTTATTATTTCAAACATGGGGATAACAGGATGAAGAAGAGTAGTTGAATTCTTTTCAGTTTTATATGTAAAATGATGGTGACATTATCGTTCTATTAACATGAAATGGCTGTAGTGGCTTTAATTTACGATCGTAGACAGAAATAAATTACCAAACTTGCTTCACATAATACGAAATGATTGATTTGTTCCAATTGAATTGCTTCGTGATAGGAACATTTTCCAGATAAAATTAAAAAGAAAAAAAGAAAAAAATCTATAAAAGTGAAAGGAAATTTAAGAATATTTATAATTACTTCGGACGTAAAAGTTAATTTATAACAATGCAAAATTACTTATAAATTGTATTTTTTTAAAAATTTTATTATACTTTTTCCTCTCCATCTTCTTAATGTATAATAAGATTTTCAGAAATGATGAAGCGGAGGAGAGATATTTGCGAATTATTTGATTTATTAATTCTTATAAAATTTCAAAAAAATAATAATAAATTAAATGTTTAAAATGTAAAATAATTATTTTTCTTAAAGTTTAATTTAAAACACTTGTATAAATGAAGATATTATCAACGATTTAAAAAAAAAAAAGCAAAACGTGTTTCGTCAGCAGAAATTCTTAAACAAAAGGTTAAACAATAAATTAATTTGTTAATTGTTACGTTACAAATAATTAATTAGCAACTAAAAACTTTTAAGAAACTGTAAATTGCTTATAATTGAAAATGAAAGTCCCTGATGAGATAAAGAGCAGAAGTTTTTATGAACCTTCTAAAACGGTAAATTATATTGATTAAAGTTATTATTAATTAAATTATTCTGCTTAAACTAAATTATAAGTCTTGCTGCCATCACTTGTTACGGGATTTTACACGTCTTTTTTTTAAAACAATTTTACGTTGTTTTATATGAAAATTTAGTATAGAGATAAATAGATATCACGTTTATGAAGCGTTGGAAAGAGTAAGGTGGGAAGTCAAAGATTTTACTTATTGCCAGGATTTTTGCAACAAATTCCCTTATAAGTAAATATTTTTAATTGAAATAAATATATAGATTTTTAATATATTTTCTGAAATATTTGTTTCTATAATTATCAGCGAATTTGTTTTTAAAAAAATGTCGGGGAAAAAAGTAATTCGATTTGATGAAAGAAAAGAAAATTTCTTGCGAGAAACATTAAAAATCAAAAAATAAGATTTCAGTATTATTTCTACTTTTAGTTTTTGAGGAAAACAACATATTGTAAAATAGTTTACGCGTTAAGTGTTATCAAATATAAATCTGCTTTAAAACTTCGAGGGATCTGAAAGGAAAAAAACTAGGAAAGAGCAGAATCGACAATTAAAAAATCTTCTGTTCAACTGGTTTAAGCGATTTTTTATAATAAATTATTATTATTAATATTTTTCTAAATATCAAAAACATTTTTTTTATGATTCAGCCACAGATTTTATAAATAGTATTTTTATATTTTAAACGTTTTTATTTAAGAAAAAAAAAACTTAAAAAATTTAAATATTATTGTTTAATTTTAGAAAAGATTGTATAAGTTATAGGCCTAATAATTTTGGGAAGAAAAAAAAAATGAAAGTAAAATTTCAAATGATAAATTTGAAGGCTTGAAAATCGAACAGGTGAATGAATTCTTGCTTATAGAGAATATGTTTGAGAAAAATGATAAAATTGATGGCGAAATTGCCCTTTGAGTAAATACAAAGTTTGACTGGTGCAGTTGGAAGATTTACAAGAAATGATGTTGCCTATTTTCTAAACGTAGCAGGACGACTGTTCACAACAGAGCGATACTTCCTTTTATGATATATGATCTATGGAAGTGAGTGCTAGACATACATAACAAGAGCAGATATAGGAATCGCATGATTGTTGCAAAGATGTATTATCTAAGGAGAATACCTTAAGATATCACGATATAGTATCGTAAAAAATGGTAAAAATCCTGTTGGAAATATGAAACTATATATCTACATAGAATCCTTTATGCTTTTCTGTGTTAATATCCGTTGACACGGAATGCTATAAATTAAATTCGAAGAAAATTTATATTAAAGTTAAGGCTATCGATTACTATTTAATCTATGGCTACTATTTTTCTATATATCTCGTATATAACGATTTATTGTTTTATATATATAAGAGGTGTTGTCAAAAAAGCAATAACGTGTTTAAAATTTTATAATTTCTGATTGATCAACATCGGTTATGAGATGAATAATGCATTTATAATATGACTGTTATCTTTAAGCAGTTCACAATGGTCCTCGTCGTCTAGTACAAGATTTTGTTGAAACTATCGATAGATCTTTCAAGCCTCCTTACGAAAAAAATTATTCAGTTACTCGAGTGGATTATCAAGAGCCAGATGTTGTCAAGTTTTCTAAAAAGCCTTCACCAATTTCTTTGTCGAATATGTTAACTGAATATATATTAAACATAATATAAACTACTCTATGTAATAAATATTTATCGATAAATAGAAACTTCACTTAAATCTACTTAAAATGATTGATTTTATTCATACTTATTTAGTTTCTGCCGTTTATAAGGAGCTGCCAAACTTCAAGCAACCTTTATAAACACATTGCCAAATTTTTGCTGTATTCTCCATGGAGAGGAGAATACAGCAAAAATTTTAATTTTGATCCAAGAGCTAACTACATATATAAACAATTTTGTAAATAACTGATTTAAAATTTTAACTTTTTATTTATTTATATATATATAAAAAAAACCTTTTTGTTGCGATGAAAGAATAATTAATCATTAACAATAAAGTATCGTTATTCAGTAGAGAAAGTTTCTTTATCATATATACTCTACTCTCGAAAATTTATCTGTGGGATTAAAACATGCAAAGACTGTAATTAATCATGAAGTAAATACATGCATATACGCGAGAGCGTATCTTAGAAAGACCCGAATGTTATACATACTTAATAACGGCATTTCTCAGAAGTGCGGTTCTTTACTGTATACGTCATCACAATCCCGGAAGTGACGTCGACAAAATGCATGGAGAGAAAAGCGAATGGAGAGGACATCAGTTGGTAATGGAAAGAGTAAGCCATCGTATATGCATGGATGCTTCAGTGAAGAAGACGAAAGATCGTTATTTCCCAGTCAACATTTCTATAATATTTTTCGTCGTTATGCTGGCAGATGATATTCGTTTTATGCGACTCCCAGTTTACAAATGATGAAGATGACGTCTCTTTTCACCAAAGGCAATATTTCCTACTTTTGTCAACAAATATGTACGCCTTTTGATAAANTAATCAGTTTTTTTTTTACGATGCTGTAGCTTAAGGTTTGGAACACAACTTAAAAATTTTATCAATATGATTTGGATGTTGTCATTTATGAGTTGAAAGTTAAAAGTTTTAAAATTTTCGTAAAAACTTTAATAATTAATAATTTTAGATTTATTTCCATATTTAACATTTTCAAATTAAGCAAAGTTTAAACTAATGAAAACTAAACATTAGAAGGTACCATTTATATAAGTTAAGAATCATTACAATAAAGTAATATGTTTAAATATTGAGAATAAAAAAAAAATTCAATTCAATTATGATTTCTTTAAATTTTTAAGCATTTTTGGAATCTCTTACTGTTAGAAAATACAGTACATTGTTTTTATTTACTAAATCATAAATAATAAAACTAGATATTTATCTTAAAGAAAAAAATTCATTGTTATTTAACACTGGTTTCTGTTAAATTTTATTATTTCTATGATTTTAAACTTTTTTCTGTCTCTGCACATAATGTATACCAATGTTCACAAATCTTTCTACTGATAATCTGTTTTTTAGACAAAAATGTATACGAATGCAATTAGGATTTCTTAAAATATATATGTAGTGTCCATTGTTTTATGAATAAAGAAGGAAAAAGATTAACATATTTTTAATTAAAATTTTGTCTTATTTTAAATTTAACTTTTTTTGTTTTAATTCAGTGAGCTCTAAAACCTCTTCTCTAAAACTTTTCTGCATACCTATCATAGGTTCAGCCTTATCCACAATTGGGACAACCAAATGTTGAAGGATAGGGCTCAACTTATTTCTGAAAATTTTTGAGCCAACTAAACTCAAACCTTATATCCAGATAGACAAACTGGTATCTTTACTGCTTTGGTCATCCAGCCACATCATGCACATCTCTCTGTATGTACTTAAATTGTAATAGACCATAAAATGCAATTTATAAACCCTCTGTTTTATTAGTATTTGGTTACCAGAGTTTTAAAACTTCAAATTTAAACATTTTAAATAACTCAAACAATTAGAATAAGTTTAAGTCGGGAAAGTAATAAGAAAAAAATTTAATAAAATGTTTAGTAAAATAAATGTTTAATAAAATTTAATAAAATAATGTTTGATATAATGTATCAAACATTGTATGTTTAATGTATATGTTACTCTGAAAGACTGATGTCGATATTCTCTGATGAATGTTGACACATACAAAATACTTTGGTGAAAGACCGAATATTTGGTTATATTATTATACATTCGAACAATCGCCAGTGTATGTCGACAAGCACAGATAAGCTTTGGTGGAGGTCAAAATGACACCCAAGAAGCCGATGTCAACAGAGAGGCGACAGTCTGTCGCCAAATCCTTTGTGGGTAGCCAGAGATAGGACAAGGTCGTACCTCTTTTCCTGGCAACGGTTTGGTGAAAACCACCCACTTTGTCACTGGATGGCATTTTTGTTCTTTTGATCCTGTGAGGTAGGGATCAGTTTGTCAGGTTGAGGTTGAGTGGTGGAAGATGAGAGGGGTCGTCTGTAAGGTGTTGGTGATATCCGAATAAAAGACACCATTAACAGATCAGTTCATAATCACGTAATCAGTTCGTAATTTGTAANCCCCAATGCCAACCTGTAACATGAACTCATATGGATTATCATTCATACCCAGGAGATAGGTTTTAATCTTCAAATAATGTCATCAATGTACTTCCTATAGAAGATAATGCTAGGTAAGAATGATGGGAGTTTCCTATTCTCTAGGACAGTGGTTTCAACCATTTTTATCTCACTCCAAAATATAATTTTTTTTGTTTTTATATTTTGGAAGTTAATCTAGTATCAAAAATGTTCGATTCAGCACAACACAGTCCAACTGGAACACTTTCGATTAACCAATGTTTCGGTTGATCAGCTTTTGGATAAACGACGCTCTACTATATTCTTATTCCAAGTTGTTATAATCATTTTAATTAAGATAATTATGTTAATATTTTAAAATTATAATTAATCATTTTTTATTTAATTAATTAAATGCAATCAAAATAATTACTGTAATTATTTTTGTTTAAAAATTAAACTTATAGTTTATTACTTAATTAAATATTCTTAATTAAAATTAAATTTTTCTTATTTTAGAGAGCCTATTTAAAATATGCAGAAAGCATATTAACAATTAGCAGATATATTTTGGATCAATTCCAAAACGTAGGTAAGAATACCAATTTTAAATGAAATTTTACAATAGAAGAAATTTGTTAAAAAAATTGTAAAACTTATTAGATTATACAATAATTTATCATTTTGTTTATATAATTATTTCCAAAATATTATGTTAAGTTGAATTAAAGCACTCATTAATCTAATAATTTTTTAAAAATATTGGAAGTTATAATTGGCAATAATATTCAAATATATATCATATTATTTATTAAAAAATGAATATTTATTATACATAATCCAGTTTTTTTATTTACAAATTAATTTTCCGTACAATTAAGGAATTAAAAAATAATTTTTTTGAAAGGTATACATTTCTAATTCAAATTCTTATATGTCTGTATTTCATAAAACTTATGTGTTAGTTCTTTCATTCAGAAAGCCACACTTGGCACAAGAAGTCTCTTTGTTTTAGTTAGGATTATGCATTTTGGGCTTTTCCTCTCTTCAGTCCAATCTGTAAGAAATTCTTGTTTATCATATTCAGTATAATGTCTGATAATATTCAAACTCTTTTCATACTCTTAGAGTTTACAGTATAACTGCAGTATTATTTCTGTAAAAAAATATTTATTATATACTGTATGTCTATTTTAAACTAGCTGTTACCTGTGACTTCACTTGCGGAGGTTTTGCAAGCAAACCCCATTTATATTCAGTATTTCAACAACCATAGTAATTGTTATTTAACACCTACCGTTGAGAATGATGAGAATTGCTCAAAATCAAACGAACTATTTTCAATTTGATCAATTTTTCTGGAATGTTTACAATCATTCTATAATCGAACCAATATGCAATAACAAATTCGAATTTAAAATGGTTCGAACATTTGGTTAAAAAATCAAAATATATAAAAATATTTATAAATATGTCTGAAATGTTATAAATTTAATACACCTAAGTACTTAATGAAGACTAAATGTAGTTGAAAACAAAAAATTGCATCTAAAATAGAACAGTAGAAGCAGTTCTTCTGGTTAAGTCTTAATGCTCTCTCTCTCCCCCCGCAGGGGAATTTCAAAAAATTCCTTCTTAGTGTGCGTTTCCATGACATACCCTAACTGTGTACCAAATTTTACTTGTTTACGTTCAGCAGTTTGCTCTGGGCGATGATGAATCAGTGACTGTCAGTCAGGACAAGTAATTTTATATATTTAGATAACAAATTTTTCATTTTTCCTCAATCTGATAGTTTTAATCAAGACATTTTTTAATAAATAAATAATTTTTTTATTTAGCAATAATATTATAATTGAATTCCTATTGTAGCAAATTTGAATATTAAATAAATATAACTGTTATAAAAATAATGTAATTTTTGATTTAAACTAATTTGATTTAAATAAAAACTACATTGTAAAAAGTTAAAAATTTAGTTATTAAATAAATGAATGAATGATGGAATATGATTTATACTTTAGTTCTGATATATTAGTTTTTAAAGTCATAATATGTAAATTTTGAAGAAGTGGATTGAAGAAATAAGTAAAAGTACACTTTGTCCAATAGAAACTTAATGATATAGATGTTTTAGTCACTATTAAAAGATTAATCTGAAATGATCATATCATTAAGTCAATGTGTTATTTTTATTAAATTTAAGTTTATTAATTTTATTATTAATATTTTTATTAATTATATAATCTATACTAGCTCTGTTACTCGCGGCTTCGCTCGTGCGGATTTTGCAAGCAAACCCTATTTACATTCAATATTTCAACAACCATAGTAATTGTTATTTATCACCTACCGCTGAGAATGATGAGAATTGCTCAAAATCAAACAAACTGTTTTTCATTTGATAAATTTTCTGGAACATTTACAATCGTTCTATAATCGAACCAATAAGCAGAAAGAAATTCAAATTTAAAATGGTTTGAACATTTGGTTAAAAAATCAAAATATATAAAAAATATTTATAAATATGTCTGAAATGTTATCAATTTAATACCCATAAGTACTCAATGAAGACTAAACGTAATTAAAAACAAAAAAATCATCTAAAATAGTACAGTAGAAGCTGTTTTTCGGTTAAGTCTTAATGCTCTCCCTCTCCCCCGCAGGGGAATTTCAAAAAATCCTTCTTAGTGTGCGTTTTCATGACATACCCTAACTGTGTACCAAATTTCACCTCTAGGTTCTGGAACTTTCTAGAAAAAACTGGAACATTCTCATTGAAGCGTCACACATTTTCCAAGTCAACCACTTCAAACCCCATATCTCTCGCACCCTTATAGCTATCGAGACGCAACCACCATAGTGCACGATGGGAGACTTGGGGCTACTACCACACACAAACACCATTCATGTGTGATGTGTAGTTTTGGCTGCAGAGTGAAATATATGCACAAACATGTCCATTTTTATATATATACTAGCTGCAAGGACCCGCTTCGCTGGGTTATTATTTGTTCGTACATTTGTATGTAATATAGTTTTTTTTTATATATATAAAAGACTGTTTTTCTAAGTAATCTAGAATCTAGCTGCAAGGACCCGCTTCGCTGGGNGTTCCGAGAAATGAGAGGAACAAAGGAGATAACAGGATCCTGAGGACAAAAAGACAACAGGCACGCCATTCTTTGCCAGGACTGGGACATGTACAGACGTGGTGTAGAACGCTCCGAGTCGGACTGGAGTTATCGGGAAGAAGTTTAGAGAAAGGATTCTGTCTTAAGGATTGATGAGGCAGTGGAAATAAAATACTAAGCATAAGAAAAGAAGACAAGGACAGGATTTTATTGAAAAAGAAGACAACAGACCATTTATATAGGAATAACATGTGGCATCCCACCCAACAAATAGGCAGAGAGTAATATGCCGAAAGAACTCTGGGTATCTCTACTTCTACTCTATATTCTTTCATATATCCTCTTACATCTATCCTTTTCTGTTATTAGTAATAAGTTAGTATATAAGTTTAGTTTTAAGGTTCAGGATTGATCATATTGTTGTGATCAGGACCCCTCTATGTTTAGTGGATATACCAAACTATTATTTATGCCATAATTTTGTACTGTGACATTGGAATCCCTAATAAGAATATGTATTAAAATGCGAAATAGAAAATATATCATTTCATTGTTATTGTATCTTGTCTACCTTTGTGGTTAACTCTAATTTTGTGCAAACATCACAATATAATTATTTTTAGCTATCAAATTTCACTTCATAGTGATGAATTTAATCGATAAATTATTAGGATGATAATTATATTGTGTATTTCAATCATTAAAGTTCTCTGAAATGACTTCATTATTAGAAAGGAAATAGTTATCAGAAATTTATCAGTTTTTAAGATACAAATTCAAATAAGGTGTTTTATAATAACAATTATAGTTTGAATTGAATGTACAGAAAATGATAGGAGAGAAATAAAACTGAGATATGAATATATATGTATTTAGTAGTTTTGGGAAAAATTGTGATGACAGATTTATATGTGGCAGAAGATTTAAAAAATATATTTTCTGAAGATATTAAGATATTCTTAGAAGATATTAAGATATTCTTTGTCTATAGATATTCTTTGTTTATCTTCAGACTCTGATATCTTTAGATAATATCAGTTATGCTATAAGGCTATAAACAAAGAAAAAGCTGTTTGATGAGTTTGTAACTGCAATTTAAAATTGGTGTATAATCTGCTGATTGCATAACTTGCACCAACTTTCAAATTGTTCTTTAAATACTGATAACCTGCGAGTAATCCATATAAAATTACAGTACTTTTTAAAAATATTTTTATGCCTTATTTTGTTACATCAATTGTATCATGATAAAGATTGATTATATTAGAATAAATGGATAATTTAAGACGTTTTATGTTTAAGTTTATTAATATTTTCTTTTTCTTTTCTTTTTTAGGAATTTTATAAATATTAGTATACAGTTTATTTTAATTTTTTCATGGCATAATACTGACTTTTTTTATTTCATTATTTTTATGTTACAAAACTGAGATGTCAATTTTAAGTTCTTGATGATGTTTTTTAAATATTAAATTTTGTTTCTATAAGATAACAGTTTTTATTTGATACTTAAATTAGAATAATTCAGAAATGATATCATTTAATGCAAGAATTATTTTTATCTTATACAAGTATTAGTATGTGGTATTGTTTGTATTGAAATGAGAAATACATGAGGTATAATTTTCAAAAAACACAAAAAACTTTATTTTGTATTTTGAACAAAAATTTAGCAGGTTCCAACTCCAAGACAAGTCCCTTGTAATTCCCGTTGCTCACGATACAATTATATACAGAACCTCATGGTATAAAACTGGCTCCATCACAAATTTTATGTCCCAGAAATAACAAATGAACAGTTTGTTTTTTACAAATGCAGGTCACATCCTTAAGCTAATCTTAACATACTTATGACTAAAATAATATGATATATGTACAGATAGAGGAAGGAAGAAGAGATCTAGGACAGGAGTACTCAATTGTCTTGAATGTTCCCTTTGCACATTGATTGGATTCAACTTTCTTCTCTCAGTTAATGTTCTCTTTCTCTCTCTCTCTCTCTCTCTCTGAACTTCTCTGTGATTTTGGGATGTTCTCTCTGAAGACACCTCGAAGACACTTACGAAAATTGTCTCTCTGTGTGTTTCTAACTCGAACACCACTTCTTCACAATCTTGTCATCTGCTGAAAATGACCAAGAGTCCCTTCTCAACATGTCTGCTCTCCTCAGTGTCTACCCAAAAAGTGCTTAACTCACCCCTGCTTTTCCTTCAGGACCTTTCCTCTTTCTATTGTTTTTACTGCCCCATCCTATCAGGGAAGTGCTCCATCTGAATTTCTTGGAAAATGAAACAAAAGAAAAGCAAGAATAAAGGAAAGTGAAAGAAAGAAAAGAAAATATGATAAAATTCTATATACTATACAAATGATGTGGGAAACAGCCACAAGTACATTAGTATAATTTTCTGAATTATTTATTAATCCTTTACATTTATATAAAATTTTTATATGTTACTGTGAAAGACCGAAATTAGAGAATGTCGATATTCTCCGGTGAATGTCGACACATACAAAATATGTCAGTGAAAGACCGAATATTTGGTCATATTATTATACATTCGAACAATCGCTGGTGTATTTCAACAGGCACAGATAACCTTTAGTGGAGGTCGAAACGACATCCGAGAAGCCATTGTTGACAGAGAGGCGACAGTCTGTCGCCGAATCCTTTGCGTGTAACTGGAGGTCATACCTCTTTTACCGGCAACAGTTTAGTGGCAGCCACTTTGTCACTGGATGGCGTTTTCGTTCTTTTGATTCCGTGAGCTGGGGATCGGTTTGTCACGTCAAATGGCGAAGGATGAGAGTGGTCATCAGTAAGGCGTCCGCAATATCCGAATAAAAGACACCATTAACAGATCAGTTCGTAATTTGTAAAGAAAAGTTACTTTCCATAGATGAGATTTCTTCTCAATAAATATTGCTGAGAGAAGCAGCTGCAGCTAATTCGAAAAGTCATTGCAAAAAGAAGCAGCTGTAAATCAAGGGACTCTTGTGCAATTCAAAGTGCCATAACAGTTTAAGTTGTTGCAATAAATAAGATTGTATAACGTTAATCACATAATTTATGTGTAAGTTTATTATTGTATTATTTTCTTTAATGATTTAGAATGTACTGTTCATTTTAGGTTCAACAGTTTATTTACATGTGCTGTTACTTAAGCTTTCTCCTATTTTGACATATTAAAAAGTTGCATTTTTGTCTTAACATAATAAAAATATTTTTATTCAACATTCACCATCAGTGCATGCTGAATGTCGACATTTGCCAGTGTAAGTGAGAAATAATGATATTTAGCAAATATTTTGTACATACATGAAACGACTGTGTGAATACTGACATTCACTGCAGAATGTTGACATTCACCAGATATCAGTCATTCACAGTAGCATATATATTATACTTTCTATAAATACAATGGAACCCCGGTTAACGAACGTCCTGGTTAACGACCAAATCGGTTAACGAACTTTTATTTTGCAAAAATTTTGTCTCGGATAACGAACTTAACGGCTTTTTGTGTCATATTTGTAAGCTTGCCGATTTTTAGGAAAAATCAGTTAATCAAAGAAAATCAATTAAATAACCATGTCGGTGATGGTCTAGGGTCCATTTGTACTACGTTGATGGTGGCGGAGGAGACAAAGATGACAAGTACTTTACAGTGAAAATCGTTTATTAGAACAGGAAGATGCTTACATATTTGAGGTAGTTGGAAATGGCTTATCTACAGTATTTTCTCTCGGCACTGAGGAGTGGCGTATCGCTGGTCCTACGATAGTGCAAGCTGATCAGTAGTAGCCCCAGAGCGGACGAGATGGGTTCGCTTGGTCACAGAAGCGATGGTAGGTGACAGAGCTGCAACGACTGGAGCGGTCCGTGAGACACAACACAAATTTTAGCGGGCACGACTTCAGGCTTGATCCAGATGAAGACGACACAGATTAATCGCCATAGAATTTTTAGGAAAACTGGGTTTTGACCTTGAGATTCGGGGTTTTTATAGTATTTCTTCCTTGAATCTCACCTTACGATTAGTCCTGCGTCCCATTCCTCGCTTCCCGATTGTTTTCTTCTTTGTCTCCAGGTGAAAACCGAAACCAGATCAGGTCACGAGAAAGGTTTGTTCTGAAGCGTTTATTTGACACCTGTTCGTCGACTCTGATAAGAGATTGTTGATAAATCTATAAGCCTTTCGCTCATAATTTAGCCTATTGTTCCTGCTATCTGTCATTTTAGAACTTTGACGATCGTATGTGATGTTTTTATATCCGTCAAATCTTTTCCCTTTTCCGAAAATTTAACCTTGATCGACTGTTTGTGAGCGCGTTTTCCTATATTTTCATTAAATAAAACCCATTTTACAAATAAAATTACAAAAAATACTGACGGCTAGAACGGATTAATTGTATTTGCATTAATTTCTGTGGAAAAAATTGCTTCAGTTAACGAACAATTCGGTTAACGAACGGACTCGTGGAACGGATTACGTTCGTTAACCAGGGTTCCACTGTATATAGTAAATAGTTTTATTGAAGGATTATCACACAATTGAAACTGGACTTCGAACTCACATTTGAGTTATAAATAAACACTTGGCTTTATTTCCATCAAATGATGAAAATGATGGCAATAAAGCCAAGTGTTTATTTATAACTCAAATGTGAGTTCGAAGTCCAATATATTCGCAAAACACGGTTTCAAAAACAACACACAATTGAAACTGTTATTGCCTTATATGTGACCTGAAATGCATTTCTGCCTATGGTGTTAAATGGCTCTTATCAGTTAGATGATCATATTAAAATGCTAAAAACCCATAACCAATAAAGTATTTAAATCATATGTTTAGCTGTCAACAGCTTTACATGACAGCTTTACAAATTACATGGTAAACATTTCTAACACTATATTATATAATACAACAAATTATTGAAAATTTGTTGTTTCACAAATATTGTTGTAATAAATCATTGTGGCTCTATATTTCTTCTCATGCATCAATGGGCCATAATTATTTCTTCTAGATAGTTCACTTTTTACATAGTCACATGATATCATACCCCACTTAGAGCAATTGTACTGCTAATTGTCTAAATTAGAGCATTATCCATGGATACTGTGGTGGTCGTCGCACCACTTGATTGTGTTCGCTGAGAATATATGTATAGAGACCGTAGTCATATATCTCACCATTTGCTTTATTTACACAATGTACAAAGAAATCTCGTTCTACACTATCGGTACGGTTGGTTAGGATCCACGTGTAGGTACATGAGAGTAACTCGCGTCCTGAGAGTAGTCGACAAGTCAGAAAAAGAAGTATGGCGGACGGCCTGCACATGCTTATATATCCGTCGCGCCAGCGCCACCTAGATTTTCAGATGTAGCGCTAGTTACAATTATTCGGCCGCCACAGATACCATTTAAAGGTGTTATTGGAAAATTTAAACCCTTGCCACTTTCTCTGAATAATAATTTGAAATATATTTAAAGAATAATTTTCAAATTTAGCTTTTCATTTATTTCTCCATTATGGAGAATGTGACATTTTTTGTCTTGCAGCCTTCTGCAGATACATTCATTCACTCATCTAGACACAGTCATACCCAGACTTATGCTACCCCGACTTATGCGAACCCGGAGTTACGCGATTTTCAAATCTCGTCGATTCGTCTTTTGTTTGAGCGCCACGCAACTCTTGATTATTCACTCCCCCCACACTATTGTTCAGCTTAATGTTTGGACGTGTTGCACGGAATTGACGCATAGCTACAATTTATTTTGTGTAATTTATTTCTGTTTGTTATATCTACGGAGACTTGAGAGACTCTATGTGGTGATTTCTTGTAACCGTGAACGAACCAAAAGGCGAGATAAGATTAACGAGAACATTTATTAGCTTACATACATCTGACTTGGATTTTACACAAAAGGCATCTGCAATCGTGAACAATTGACGAAAAAAGTATACATTTATCAGATAATTGTATATACTCATTTTGTAAACAATTTACCTTTTGTATACACAACTGACAAGATTACCTTTCAAATTATAAACAGACTCAATCTCAAGCGGTCTTTTGATCGTCGGACATACAAAAGAAATGAACAGATGACGCCTAACTTAAGCGCGGTTTACAATAACGAATATGATTAATCTTAACATTCTACTATGTCATCCAAACGAAGTAGAACTGATTCTTCTGCATCAAACAAGAAAAGAAAAACTTTATCTTTGGAATGTAAAGTTAACATTATTAAAGACTTCGATACAAAAATGAAAATTTGTGAATTGGCAAAGAAGTTTGATCTACCGGAATCGACGGTCAGAACAATTATAAAAGGTAAAGAAAAAATTCTCGAAGCTGTAAAAAATGTTCAATCTTTAAATTCAAGCATCATTCGTAAACGTCACGGTATTATCGCTGAGATGGAAACAATGTTAAAATTATGGTGTGATAATTGAGTTAATGTGAAAAATTGTATAATAATATAATTTGTTATACGTATGTATTATCTAAGATTTTATTAAACATTTTTTTTCTAAATTATTGTTTTCTTTAGTCTTTGGTCCCAATTAAAAATAATTTGTATGTATTTATATGCAAAATTATACCCCGACTTACGCAAATTCGACTTACGTGGTTATCGCTCGGTCCCACCTATCGCGTAAGTCCGGGGTATGACTGTATTTAACTGTTTATAAAGCACATGAAATGAAAAGATCAGTGATATCTTCAAAAACATATCTCTAAATCTTACAGGTATAGAAACTGCCATCAAGCATGTGTAGATCAATAATTTTCATATTAATATCAGTTTATCTTAGATGTACACGAAATACAATAAAGTATGAAACCTTCATTCGATGACTAAGTTTTACATTACTAATTATTTTGCTATAGAAAGTTGTGATATCAATGATGTCAAGTAATTGTTCCAACATCTTGTAATAGTGCTGACAAGAAATTTCATTATATACAGTTTTGGTATTGGTGCAATATTACTTTTAATAAAACAATATTTCGGTTTTCAAACACACACTTGGCAGTGCATTACAGATTTGTTTCATTACTAATTATTCCAAAGTTTATTTCATTTATAAACAGTTTGAAGGAATTATTATTGCATTATATATACTTTAAAGTAACTGTCAGCTGTAAAACACACTGCCAAGTGTGCATTTGAAACCGAAATACTGTTTTATTGAAAAGGACATTGGCACCGATACCAAAACTATATAATGAAAATTTTTGTCACCACTATTACAGCTTTTGATGTCAGAATGATTGCTTTACGTCCCAGATATCAGAATTTTCTATAGTGAAATAAATATGAATATAAAACATGGTTATTGAATGAAGGTTTTATACTTATTGTATTTCGTGTACTTCTAAGATAAAATGGTAATAATTTGAAAATGATTGATTTATACATACTTGACAGACGTTTCTGTATCTGTAAGGTTTAGAGGTATGTTTTTGGGGGTTATAATATAATAAATGAAATTTGAATGTTTTAAACAATAATCTTTCTATGTTTGAAAGATTTTTGGAATAGGGTTTAAATGTATCTGTTTTTATTCATATATCATTTATATTGTATATCTAAGAAATTCTGATATTAACTATTATTGTTGATGTCTTAGTTCTTGCATTAATTTGCAGTAAATAATAATTGATTATTATTGAGCTGTTTTATGAATAGTCTGATTTCTTCCAATTGTATGTTATTGTTTTTCATATTATGAATATAACAATGTATTTAAGAAGCATTCTCTAGCTCTTATATGTAATGTTCTAATATTGATTTTGTAGGTTCTTTCACAAATCTTGACCAGGAGCTGCATGTTACTTGGAAGGGGCCCCTAGAGACAGTATGTTTACAAGTAGTTTGATAGCAACCAGAGATGTTAAATTTGTTAAATTCATATAACTTGATAACTTGTATCCTACACATATTAACACAGATTTATCCTTGCTACTGTGCATCACAGCAGCCTGACCAATATTTGTGAAATATACTGTCTACAAAGTTTTTGTTTCTTAGGTTTTTGTTATCTTTAGGTATATGTCACTGTTTGTTTTTGTTATCATATTGAATAAAATTTTTAAGAATCAAAACCTATTTAAGTGGATCTCTTCTGATAATTTTTATTGTTTCTATAAATTTTAATTTGTTTATGACCATATTAACAGTCTTTTTGCTAAGGCTGATTTCATTATTTTTATTAAAATGATTAATTGACAAACTTAGAATTAATTTGGAAGTTTTAATATTATGATTTTAAATTTTTTATATCTACTTCTTCTTTTTATCACTTATTAAGTATGTATACTTTTGTGAGGAACGAGGAGATAGAGAGTCTAACTCTTCCTTTTTTTATGGCGACAGCCAGGTGATGACCGCTCAGTGTCTGTGGATGGAGTTAAATTAGGCAAGTGGGAGGGTTAGCGAGGTCGTTGATAAGGTGTCGGCGATACACAAGTTACTACAATTATTTAAATAAACTTAACAATTTAATATAAACAATAAAACATATTTCAGCAGACAGGAACACAATACTGTTCTGTAGCGTTAATACTGGTTCTGTTCTTAGGACTGAAACTGTTAGTCTTAGCGGGTAGCTAATTTTTTAAATCTAACAAGTAAGTCTAACTTAATATCTAAGTTGACCGAGAGAGAGTTTACATAAAATTAGTAAACCAAATATCTCGTTAGGCATTTGGTCTGTGGCGAAGGCTTTGGGATGGTCAGTTGACTTTTCGTGGAGATGATGGGTGTGAGGTCCAGCATGGAGTCAGTCTTCTTCGGTGATTGCACCGATGATTGGGTGCAACCCCTCTTTATATGCATCCTGCATGAGAACAGTCTCAGGAGATCTTGATTTATTGCATTCCTAAGTTCAAGTTAGATCCAGGTTTGACTGAGATGGGACATCG
The DNA here is from genome assembly GCF_000671375.1 of Centruroides sculpturatus. NCBI lineage: Eukaryota > Metazoa > Arthropoda > Arachnida > Scorpiones > Buthidae > Centruroides > Centruroides sculpturatus. The sequence goes on from NW_019384888.1 coordinate 304,994, forward strand.
CGGATTGGACGGCTTGGTTGGATTGTTGATACTTTCCCTCAGTGTTACAACTCTCCTTATCTCATAATTTTATTCAATTGACAGTTTCCCCTCATTAATACTTGACTGTTTTGACTAAGTTTATAACATAAGTCCAAATATTGTAATAATCATTGACTTGGAGGGATATTTTGATCAGTGTTATCTACCAGAGTATCATGAGGGGGGTGGGAAAAAGGAAGTGGGACTTTCCCACTTCTCCTCAGTGAACTAATTAATTTAATCTCTTAATTGCCCCTTCAGAATCTCACACTTTTATAAAATTTTCGAAAATAAAATTTATAATAATATATTATATAATAAAATGTATTTTTATGATCAAGAAAAACTAAATGAAAATTTAAATATATGTTTTTTATTTTAGGTTTTCCACATGAATATAATTATAAACAAGACATTGAAAAATTAATTACTTTAGGAAAAGAATGCTGGGATAGATTATATAAATTAATTTCTGATACAGGTATATGCTTTATTTTTCTTGAAGTTTATATTTTTTATTTACTGTAAAATATTTTTATTAATAAATTTTAAATGTTTTAATTAAGAGGAAAAAATATTTGTAAATTTTATTTTGTATCTTCTGAAATTTTAAAATTCAGAAGATACTTAAAAATTTTATTAAAATATTTCATGTTCTGAAAATGATCATCTTTTTGTAATGCTTTAATTAATAGAAAAAAAAGAAATCAGCAAAAAGGAAATACACATAAAACATGAAAGAAATTCTTTTTCCAAAAGTGAAAAAGTTTCTAAGAAAACGGATGTAGGACGTGAAAGTCAAAAAGTTATCAGTAGTGCATCAGATTCCCCTAATACTGTATTTTCTTCTTGTGATCATTTATCAATTCCAAATATTTCTGTTATGACGTGAGTTGATTTCAATTTGTTTTCATTTTTTCGTAAAATTAATTTTACACTGTATTTAATTGATCATTTTTAATTCAAAATACAATTTGTATACTTAGTAAAATGAACTATAGATGTATCATTCTAATATCTGTCCACTAAATATTTTATTTTTGCAGTGTGATATTGTATTATAATCAATAGAAATCTAAGAAAACATAATTTATGTACAAAACATTTTAAATTAAATATCATAATTAGATACTGTAAATTCAAAATGTTTTATAATTTGAAATAATTTTTTTCTGTTTAAATAAAATAGATCACATCTGTATTTAAATTAAACAATAAAATATTTTATTCTTTTGTCACAGAATTGTTTCAGTAAAAATTTGATAACTTTAATTTAGAATCATTTTAGATCAATTTTTAATTAGATTTTTAATTTTAAAAATGAACAAGAAAAAATGCAGATAATCATATTTTTTTGGAAGTTATTCATTTTTGTTAGAACTAGAGCATAATGGTATCAAATAATAGCAGTAAATATATATATTTAATTAAGTTAAAAAATTTGTTGTTAAATATTTTTGTAAATGTTATATAAACACATGTTAATAAACAATGTATTGTTTTACTTACATTCTTACTTACATTATTAGTTCTTATCATTAGTTATTTGTAACCTAAGCATTTTAATTAAAAAGTATTTAGTAATTTAATAACATATATCATTAATTAATAAATGCTTCTAGTTCTTTAAATATTATTTTATTAATATTAGCCAGTTAAATCAGTATAATAAAGTTATAACTCCTATTAATAGATTATAGTCACAATAGACTAATATTAAAAAAAAAAAACCATGTCATTCTTTAGTATAAATATAAATAAAAATATTGGAGATATCATTGATTTCTTGTTTTATAACTTAAATTTTTCAGATTTATTTTTAACTATTGATAAACAGTTTTATTATTGATTATTGCAATTCTATTGATAATCGTCTGATTATAAATGTAAACGTATAAATTTATATTTAGTAAAGTTTTACATGAGTATAGAACAACAACAATATGAGTTTAGAACAATAATAAGTGACTAACATTAAATTTTGCAGTTTTTTTTAATAATTATATTTAACATATTCTATTTGGGACCATCAGTAGATATGTAAAATTCAAAACAATTGCATAAAATAGTAAATTTTTGGTTTGTCAAATTTTTAAATCCTGTTTTTGAAAATTATGGTTTCACACTGAGGAGGGATTAATTTAAGTTATTTTGATAGTGGGGAACCAAAGTAAGTGAGAAGTTGCTGAAGAATTTAACAGGCTGTATCTAAACTGCTTTTTATGATTGATCAGAAGTCTGGATGCAGTCTTTTAAACTCTTTAGCAACTTTGCACTGACTGTAGGTCTTTGTTATCAAAATAATATAAATTCATTCTTCCTTACTTAGTGCTATGGTTTACTTGTAAAAGAATAAACACAGATCAACATAACTTTCATGGTTCCAGACTTATGGTGCACCCTATATATTAATTAGATCTAAAGATTTTAATTGCATTTTTTTTAGTATGTATAAAATTAAATGTAATAAATATTAAGAATTAGAATTAAAATATTAATTATTTTAAAAATACTTTTTTATCAGATGCCAGCCTACACCATTAGAAAAATGCAGACAGCGTAATATACAACTTAGACAGAAATATCAGCAAAGAATGATGAGAGTTGAAAATCCAATTGTTAAAGCAAATTTAGTAAGATATCTTATTTAATAATTAATCATTAATTAAAGCCTAAAAGTCTAATTATTTGATTATATTTGAATGGATATATGAACTTACACATGCCATATAATTCAGTGTGAGTATTGCTAATTGAGCTTTTGCTTGAGCTTGTAATTCACTTGGTCTCAAGATTAAATTGAATTACAAGCTCAAGCAGATACAATTCTTGTATAAAAACATCTCAGTTTTCCATTTTAAAAATTAAACTATGTATGTAATACATAATTGTATTATTCAACTCATATACAAATATATATTATATTTATGTAATTGTGCTTGTTTGTTTATATTCAGAGTTTTGAAAGATAATCTAACTGAATAGATTAGATTAAGTTAGTTTCTTATAGACTGTATTGTGTTTGCTTTTGAAAGATACTATTTATCATATGACAGTTACAGACAATGTTAACAAAAATAAATGAAACTAAAGATTATAATGTTGGTGGTTTAAACAAATTTATTTAAACAGTTTTTGCAATTATAAAATTATTATACAAAAAATTTTAAAAATAAATTACACATTATACTGTAACAATAATTTCACTTTAAAAAAATAATTTGGAACACTTTAAGAATTCAATCTTAATCTTTTGACAATAATCTTAGCATTATTTCAAAGCTATCAAAGATTGATTCATAAAAAGCCACCGTGAAATTACTGTGTTTGATAGCTAGATAATTAATTAACAACCATACTACTAGTAATTATCCAATTTTATATTGATCTATTTAACAAATTTTAAGTTTAAGAATAATCCAAAAACTCCACAATATATAAGGGAAAAAATCCAGCAAAGAGTCAATTATCTGAAATAATCAGGGTGCAACATTTTTAGATAACTGATCATACATTGTAGGAAAAACGAAAAAGATAAATAGTTTAAATAAAGTAAAAATATCAATTTTAATTCTAGTACAAAGTAAATAAAAGATTAAGGTATAGAATTAAACATATAAATGAAGTAAAAGTATATTTAAAAACTCAAACTAAAAGAATTCTGTTACAAAAAATACACAAAATGCAACAATTTTTACAGTATTAGAAATCGTGTTAAGGATCACATGCTAAATTCTTTTAATAGGTACACAAAACTAATGATTAATTGGATATTGAATAAAATTTATTATTTAATACTACATAAATGAAAATATAAACAGCTGATTTAAAGAATTCATTAATCAAATGTTAACACCTGTTAATCATTAAAGCAAAACTGTTATTTAAGAAGCCTATGATTTTTCTGTATTTAAAACTTAGTACAACTTGTTCAATTTGGAACATGAATAAAACAAAAATTCTCTATTTCAGAAAAGTTATTGGTCCTGACAAAAATAAGTTTTTCTTATAAATTATTTTTCTTAAAAATTTTACTTTATGTAATACAAAAAATGAAATTAATTTAATACTACAAAATATTAATCTTAAAGATGAATTTTTAACTTAGTAACATGTTTTAGAAAGTATTTTATTTTAATTTGAATCAAATTTATAATTGAAATGCAATGGAGAGTAAAATGAATAAATATAAAACAGTATAATAATAATAATAATAATAATAATAATAATAATACTGTCANTTCAAACAAAAGAAAATTCTTTCTTTGTGAAATTTCTTTTAGTTTCTTCATAGAATCAACATTAAAATCTTCTATTATATCTATGTGAGTCTTTAATATACATATTTCAGAACCAACTTCTTCTGCAAACTAAAAAAGAAACTTTTCTAAAACTAATATTCTATTTAAAGATATTAAAATGTATCTTATCAAAGAAGTTAATAAAAATTTGAAATAACAAAACATTGGTAAAGATTTAATAACTAAATTTCTTTTACAACTTTCTTCAAATTGATTCAACAAATCAAATTGGTTCTCTGACTTTCTAAATAAAACTTAAATTGGCAAATTACATTCCTGTTTCCATGAGATAAAATAGACTTAAAAGACATAGTGCTTTTTTCCATGATTAAATTTTGTGAAGTAATATTTAAATCAGCACATTAAAATATAATTTATTATTCAAATAATGCAAACTTTCTAAGTGGAACTATGACTCCATGTGACAATCTGTAGTCCCCAAATCAACAGAATCACAATAATTTCTATTTGAAGCGAGTGAAGAGATAAAGAGGCAGTTAAAATGACAGATACTTTATTAACACAGGATTAGTATATAAACAATTGAGTGAAGTGATGCAAATCAATAATTTATGATGACTGGAAAAACAATGAACATAAAGATGGAATAACTAAAGCACGCTACACACAACCAAGCACATATTACAATAAATGAAGAACTATAACTTAAGTGGAGATAACTGGATCTTTAAATAATAGCAACGATAAAAAATATTGTAAATTAGAAGGCAAATTTGTATAAAACTAGACAAGTGCTCCAAAATCCAATAATGAATTGTTCAGAACAACTGAAGTTTCTTACAAAATATATTAGTTTCTTCATTTCACATACATTAACTAACAAAAAATAATAGTTTTTAAAAATAAAACATCAATCAAAATTTGAAAATTTTTTAAATCACCCTCTTATCAAAATAAATGGAAAAAAGTTTGTTTAGAAGTTCTGAACAGATCATTAAAAACAATAATTATCTGAATAAATAATAATGAGAGTTTAAAGAAAAAAAAGGATCTTATTCATCACTCCACAAGAAACTCGTGATATATTTATTTTTTTGGTATATTCAATATAAACATTTTACTCCAAAACGAGTAATCCAAGTAAAACACAATGAACCTCTATTTTAACAATGATTGGAAAGAAAACTACTTTGTTATTGAAAGTAAAGAGAAATGTATTTGCTTAATATAAAACAGTACTGTGCCAGTGAAAAAAACACAATGCTGAATGTCATCACAAAACCAATTACAGTTCTTTTAAGGTTAGTTATATTTAATCAACTAAAATTGGGATTATCTACAGCATTTTTACCAGCCAAGTAAATAAAAATAAAAATGCCAATATTGCTTCTTTTAAGATTTCTCATTTGTTGGCAAAACAAAAAAAAAAGAAACCATTTTTAGAAAGTAAACTAATTAAGGAAGCACTTCTCATCAGAGCCGATTCGTTATTTAAAGGATTTTCTAATAAGCAAGAAATTATTTCAGCAATACAAGATTTGCTGTTATCAAACAATACAAGTACAAGAAGAATCCAGGCAATTTCAACAGATTTACAAAGTCAGTTGAAAAATGACCTGGAAGAATTTGAGTATTTCTCATTACAATTAAATAAGTCAACAAATATATCAGAACAGGCCCATCTTTGGTACGTGCAAGGCCCTGGGCCAAGAAAAGCTTGGAGGTCCCCTTAAGGAATTGGTAATGGAGGGTTAATGTTCATAAATTTTTTCAATTAGCTTTCTCTGCTAAACATATTGTTATATTTATGTTTAATAAAATTTATCAAACATACCTTTTGATTGTTTGCTGTTTATAATAATTTTATTACTTGTTGCTCTATTCAATTTTGCATATTTTTGAGGTCTCAAATGTTAGGAGGCCCCTGGGCATAAAGACTGGCCTGTATCAGATACAGTGCAATTTGCAGTAATGATAAGAATGTTTTAAATTAAAAATGATAAGAATGTTTGAATTAAAAAAATGGTTTTTTAATTCAGTAATTTTAGTGTGAAAGAAGAACTATTAAAGTTACTATCAATGCAAGAGCTTTCGAAAAGGGGTGAAGATATTTATATTTTTAAAAATTACTCAAAAGAAATTAATATGCCTTTACACAAGTTATTAGCAATATTTACTGATTGTGCACCAGCAATAATGGATTAATTTCCCATTGTAAGAAAGATGAATCCTTTCTGAACATTATGTATTATCAATGCATCATACATAAAAAATTATTATGTGCCAAAATATTATCCTTTGAACATGTTTTGAATGTTGTTGTTAAAATAATTAACAAAATTTGAGCAAATCCTTTATCATACAGATTGTTTACAGCCCTTGTAGAAAAGGACAAATCTTCCAAATCTGACCTTATCTAATATACAGATATAAGATTAAGTAAAGGCAAAGTACTTGGCCAATTTTTTGATCTTTTGGAAGAGATAAAAAAAATTCCTTATTTGAAAAGGTCAAACGTTTGAACAATTAGATAACCTACAATGGTTGATGGACTTGGCTTGGCTTTTTTAACTGACATATATGAAAAATTTAACAGTTTCATCCTGGATCTCCAAGGAAAAAACAAACATTTAGCTGAAATGATTAGCTCTATAAAAGCATTCATAGCCAAAATACAGTTTTGGATAAACAATATGTCGAAAAATTCTCTTGTACACTGATGAAAAAAGTGACTGCTGAAGATAATTCTGACCTAACATTATTTATTACTCATCTTAAAAACTTTTGGAACAATTTGAAAATAAATTCCAGCAATTTACCATTATTGAACCCATGGATACATTTTTTGTAAATCCTTTTACTACACAAGTAGACATTACTGAAGCTGCTAAATCTATAGTAGAACTTCAAGAAGAAACATCAATAATTGAAAAAGAGATTTTAGATTTTCAAAATGACATTATATTAAAATCTCATGATACAGATGAAAACTTTTGAAATTTAGTTGATCATAAGAAGTATGTATAATCTTTTGAAAAAAAGAGCCTTCAAATTCATGGTGGATAATAAAGATTCGTACAAGTATGTAGAACTCTTTTGGTTCCACATACTTGTACGAATCTTTATTATCCACCATGAATATTATAAAATCAAAAATCAAACCTCAAATTACTAATCTTGAAGATTGTTTATGATTGGGATTATCATTTTATACTCCCAACTGTGAGAAATTAGCAAATGAAATGCAGTGTCAAAGATCGCACTAATTCAACTTTTATAATAAATATATATGTTACAAAATGCATGTTATAATAAAGAACATAATATTTAATTTTTTTTAAATCCAATTTGCACCCGCCACTATTTTTTGCAATCTTGAATATGCCCATGCCACAAAAAGGTTGGGAACCCCTGGTTTAGACATACTAACAAAGAAAAACATTTGGTAGCATAAAGTAATATATAAAGTTATAAATTAACTAGTTATATATTATTGTGACATCATCACAATGCCAGGCTGCAAAATTTAATCATATTTTAATTTAAAGAGTTCCAGTCCAGACTGACAGTTTGTATACAGTTAATTGGGACCTCCACCTCTAAGCTTTCCACATCTGGTTTCAAATTTGACCTAACTTGTTTTTGAGATTAACAAAGGAGGATAGATGACAGTAGAAATCTAAGTTTTCAATAAAATTGCAGCCCAATAATAAATACAAATGAGAAAAACTATCAAAATTTTTGCCAGGTTTTATTTTAGGCTGGTAAAAATTTGATACTTTTCAATTAAGTAAATTTATAAATTTAAAAATACTCACATGAAGTAAATCTGAGAAAGATGTTACATCAACAGCCAAACATAAATTTGTCTGTTTTTCTTCCATTATTTGAAGTAATTTCTTTGTAATGGGGTTTTTGCATAATTTGGCACGATTGGAATAAGACAATATATTCTAAATAAACAAATAAAATACAAATTTGAAAAAAAAATTTAGCAACTATAAAATTTTTAAAGGATTAAAGCTAATTTTATTTTATCTTAATTACTTTTAAATTTAAAATCATGAATAATTCTGATTACAATGAAAACTGGTACATTGCATTTATTAACAATAGCAACTATTCATTACATAAAATAAAAAAAAATTATAAATTAAATATTTAGATATTAAAATTTGCAATAAACATCTTAAAGCTATTCTTTTTCTCCACTCAGTCACAGCTATTGAGATAAATAAGTTTACTTAATTTCTATGTATAGTGTACTTTTAATCCAAAAAAATTTTTCTTGTTATAGGTATATATAATGATCCACTATGGAAAATAAAGATAAAAATATAGAAATAGAATTTTTAATATGTGCCCTTATATGATATGTAAGTGTTTGTATTGTAGAAATCTTCTTATGTGATATTTAAATAATGTCGTGTCCTTAATTACAATTTGTATATATTATATTATTTTTTGAACAGCACTGAAGAGGGGTTGGAAACTTAAACCAACCCAAAATGCATTTGATCGATTTTTGAAATAAAATCGTAAATTTCTGACCAGAAAGCTGCGAGATTGTCTACCAAGAAAAATTTTTTGGATTAAAAGGACACTATACATAGAAGCTTAACTTAATTTTTCATTTTCTGGTCTTGTGCTTTCTGCTCTTATATTTTATGGTGACCATATTGGATTTGTATCATAAGAGTATGATGTCTTGATGTCTCAAACAGACTTTGTTATTCTGTTGTTATTACTATTATTATTATTATTATTATTATTATTTTTATGTTGGGTTTAGTGGGTTATACTTGGTTGACACCGGAATTTCCTAACAATATGGGATGGATGTATTCAATACAACGGCCTTCTGTAGTGTGATGTATGTATTTCTATTCAATTGTATTNGGGTTTAGTGGGTTATACTTGGTTGACACCGGAATTTCCTAACAATATGGGATGGATGTATTCAATACAACGGCCTTCTGTAGTGTGATGTATGTATTTCTATTCAATTGTATTTCAATTCAGGCATCCCTGATCTAACCAGCTGTTTGACGCAATTTTGTCAACAAAATCCTGGGCCAGGTCATAAGGATGTCTGCCATGGACTGCCTTATGAGCCCACAATTGCTTAACGGTGTCTATGCTTTTTGTATATTGTGTCGTGTCCATATGTCGTGAGTGTAAGTTTAATGGTGTGTTATTTGAGTCTGCTAGAGTTTACATAAAGCAGTAACTCTAGCAGAGTTACACTGCTTTATGTAACTGATGTTTCTTGTTGCTTGTAGAAAAACTCTCGCAGTGTCTGTATTTGTTTGTAGTGAAGGTTAACTATGTCAATCAGGCCGCGTCTGCCATGTTCTGAAAATGATCATCTTTTTGTAATGCTTTAATTAATAGAAAAAAAAGAAATCAGCAAAAAGGAAATACACATAAAACATGAAAGAAATTCTTTTTCCAAAAGTGAAAAAGTTTCTAAGAAAACGGATGTAGGACGTGAAAGTCAAAAAGTTATCAGTAGTGCATCAGATTCCCCTAATACTGTATTTTCTTCTTGTGATCATTTATCAATTCCAAATATTTCTGTTATGACGTGAGTTGATTTCAATTTGTTTTCATTTTTTCGTAAAATTAATTTTACACTGTATTTAATTGATCATTTTTAATTCAAAATACAATTTGTATACTTAGTAAAATGAACTATAGATGTATCATTCTAATATCTGTCCACTAAATATTTTATTTTTGCAGTGTGATATTGTATTATAATCAATAGAAATCTAAGAAAACATAATTTATGTACAAAACATTTTAAATTAAATATCATAATTAGATACTGTAAATTCAAAATGTTTTATAATTTGAAATAATTTTTTTCTGTTTAAATAAAATAGATCACATCTGTATTTAAATTAAACAATAAAATATTTTATTCTTTTGTCACAGAATTGTTTCAGTAAAAATTTGATAACTTTAATTTAGAATCATTTTAGATCAATTTTTAATTAGATTTTTAATTTTAAAAATGAACAAGAAAAAATGCAGATAATCATATTTTTTTGGAAGTTATTCATTTTTGTTAGAACTAGAGCATAATGGTATCAAATAATAGCAGTAAATATATATATTTAATTAAGTTAAAAAATTTGTTGTTAAATATTTTTGTAAATGTTATATAAACACATGTTAATAAACAATGTATTGTTTTACTTACATTCTTACTTACATTATTAGTTCTTATCATTAGTTATTTGTAACCTAAGCATTTTAATTAAAAAGTATTTAGTAATTTAATAACATATATCATTAATTAATAAATGCTTCTAGTTCTTTAAATATTATTTTATTAATATTAGCCAGTTAAATCAGTATAATAAAGTTATAACTCCTATTAATAGATTATAGTCACAATAGACTAATATTAAAAAAAAAAAACCATGTCATTCTTTAGTATAAATATAAATAAAAATATTGGAGATATCATTGATTTCTTGTTTTATAACTTAAATTTTTCAGATTTATTTTTAACTATTGATAAACAGTTTTATTATTGATTATTGCAATTCTATTGATAATCGTCTGATTATAAATGTAAACGTATAAATTTATATTTAGTAAAGTTTTACATGAGTATAGAACAACAACAATATGAGTTTAGAACAATAATAAGTGACTAACATTAAATTTTGCAGTTTTTTTTAATAATTATATTTAACATATTCTATTTGGGACCATCAGTAGATATGTAAAATTCAAAACAATTGCATAAAATAGTAAATTTTTGGTTTGTCAAATTTTTAAATCCTGTTTTTGAAAATTATGGTTTCACACTGAGGAGGGATTAATTTAAGTTATTTTGATAGTGGGGAACCAAAGTAAGTGAGAAGTTGCTGAAGAATTTAACAGGCTGTATCTAAACTGCTTTTTATGATTGATCAGAAGTCTGGATGCAGTCTTTTAAACTCTTTAGCAACTTTGCACTGACTGTAGGTCTTTGTTATCAAAATAATATAAATTCATTCTTCCTTACTTAGTGCTATGGTTTACTTGTAAAAGAATAAACACAGATCAACATAACTTTCATGGTTCCAGACTTATGGTGCACCCTATATATTAATTAGATCTAAAGATTTTAATTGCATTTTTTTTAGTATGTATAAAATTAAATGTAATAAATATTAAGAATTAGAATTAAAATATTAATTATTTTAAAAATACTTTTTTATCAGATGCCAGCCTACACCATTAGAAAAATGCAGACAGCGTAATATACAACTTAGACAGAAATATCAGCAAAGAATGATGAGAGTTGAAAATCCAATTGTTAAAGCAAATTTAGTAAGATATCTTATTTAATAATTAATCATTAATTAAAGCCTAAAAGTCTAATTATTTGATTATATTTGAATGGATATATGAACTTACACATGCCATATAATTCAGTGTGAGTATTGCTAATTGAGCTTTTGCTTGAGCTTGTAATTCACTTGGTCTCAAGATTAAATTGAATTACAAGCTCAAGCAGATACAATTCTTGTATAAAAACATCTCAGTTTTCCATTTTAAAAATTAAACTATGTATGTAATACATAATTGTATTATTCAACTCATATACAAATATATATTATATTTATGTAATTGTGCTTGTTTGTTTATATTCAGAGTTTTGAAAGATAATCTAACTGAATAGATTAGATTAAGTTAGTTTCTTATAGACTGTATTGTGTTTGCTTTTGAAAGATACTATTTATCATATGACAGTTACAGACAATGTTAACAAAAATAAATGAAACTAAAGATTATAATGTTGGTGGTTTAAACAAATTTATTTAAACAGTTTTTGCAATTATAAAATTATTATACAAAAAATTTTAAAAATAAATTACACATTATACTGTAACAATAATTTCACTTTAAAAAAATAATTTGGAACACTTTAAGAATTCAATCTTAATCTTTTGACAATAATCTTAGCATTATTTCAAAGCTATCAAAGATTGATTCATAAAAAGCCACCGTGAAATTACTGTGTTTGATAGCTAGATAATTAATTAACAACCATACTACTAGTAATTATCCAATTTTATATTGATCTATTTAACAAATTTTAAGTTTAAGAATAATCCAAAAACTCCACAATATATAAGGGAAAAAATCCAGCAAAGAGTCAATTATCTGAAATAATCAGGGTGCAACATTTTTAGATAACTGATCATACATTGTAGGAAAAACGAAAAAGATAAATAGTTTAAATAAAGTAAAAATATCAATTTTAATTCTAGTACAAAGTAAATAAAAGATTAAGGTATAGAATTAAACATATAAATGAAGTAAAAGTATATTTAAAAACTCAAACTAAAAGAATTCTGTTACAAAAAATACACAAAATGCAACAATTTTTACAGTATTAGAAATCGTGTTAAGGATCACATGCTAAATTCTTTTAATAGGTACACAAAACTAATGATTAATTGGATATTGAATAAAATTTATTATTTAATACTACATAAATGAAAATATAAACAGCTGATTTAAAGAATTCATTAATCAAATGTTAACACCTGTTAATCATTAAAGCAAAACTGTTATTTAAGAAGCCTATGATTTTTCTGTATTTAAAACTTAGTACAACTTGTTCAATTTGGAACATGAATAAAACAAAAATTCTCTATTTCAGAAAAGTTATTGGTCCTGACAAAAATAAGTTTTTCTTATAAATTATTTTTCTTAAAAATTTTACTTTATGTAATACAAAAAATGAAATTAATTTAATACTACAAAATATTAATCTTAAAGATGAATTTTTAACTTAGTAACATGTTTTAGAAAGTATTTTATTTTAATTTGAATCAAATTTATAATTGAAATGCAATGGAGAGTAAAATGAATAAATATAAAACAGTATAATAATAATAATAATAATAATAATAATAATAATACTGTCATTATTAGTAGCGTTTACGTTGATTTTCAATCGCCGACGCCCGATATAATTATTAATTTCAAATAATAATTACATTCCGAAAACAGCGGGCGTTTTCGACTCATTCTATTCAGAATAATCGCTGCGACACAGAAGGGAAAACGCTTTATATTTTATTGAATTATAACTTATAAAATTCTCCAATGAAAAAAATTCCAACCACTCTCTCTGTGCGACGATTAATGGCGGAGGCGCAAACCGATCGATGTCTATGTATCTTAGCGAAAATTCTTTCAGTCGACCGAGGAAAAGGAAATATGGATTATAAAATTAAAAACCGACCGATTTTGCTATTAATTTCGAATGCTTTCACTTTGTTTTATTTTATTTTTAAAAATTACAAAGTAATTTATAGGAAGACACGTGCCGGGGAGCGGCTGTTCGGAATTGGCGATGTAGTTCGAACGTATAGCAATTTTTAATTTCTCGATAACAATTACAAATATAAATAACAGCTTCCTAATTATTTCATTTATTCAATCGTCGTCACTTTCAGAGCCTGAAGA